>NC_079874.1:21223102-21538595 GCF_023065955.2 Ursus arctos
CAAGAAACACACACAAACAACCATCGATTTTTCTTAAAAGCATACAGAATGCTTTCCTTTTAACCCCCCCCCCACACACACTATCACACTCACAACAAAGCACTCACACTGACTCTCCGGCAGAGCCATCAACACTTGCAAATGCCCTAAGATACTCACAAACGTGGTCCCGACACTCACATACAAAGAAACACACACAAACACCCATCGACTTTATCTTACAGGCATATACAGTGGGGTTCCTCCGAACACACATACACACACACACTGTCACACTCACAACACAGCACTCACTCTGGGTCTCCGGCAGAAACATCAACATTTGGAATTGCCCAAACATACTCACGAATGTGGTCCCGACACACACATAGAGAAGAAACACACATAAACACCCATCGACTTTTCTTAGAGGCATACACAATGGTTTCCCACAAACACACACACACACACACACACACTATCACACTCACAACACAGCTATCACACTGGGTCTCCGGCAGAGCAATCAACACTTGGAAATGCCCTAACATACTGACAAACGAGGTCCCAACACACACATACACATCAGCACACACAAACAAACATCGATTTTTCTTACAAGTAAACGAATGCTTTCCCGCAAACACACACACAGACACACTATCACACTCACAACACAGCACCACACTGGGTCTCCGGCAGAGCCATCAACACTTGGAATGCCCTAACATACTCACAAACGTGGTCCCGACGCACACATACACAAGAAAGAGACACAAACACCCATCGACTTTTTCTTACAGGCATACACAATGGTTGCCCGCAAACACACACACACACACACACATACACACACTATCACACTCACAAAACAGAACTCACACTGGGTCAGCGGCAGAGCGATCAACACTTGGAACTGACACACACACACACACTGTCACACTCACAACACAGCACTCAAGCTCGGTGTCTGGGGAACCATCAACATTTGGCATTGCCCAAACATACTCACAAATTTGGTTCCGACACACACGTACAGAAGAAGCACACACAAACACCCATCGACTTTTTCTTAGAGGCATACACAATGGTTTCCCGCAAACACACACACACACACACACACACTATGACACTCACAACACAGCACTCACATTGGGTCTCCGGCGGAGCCATCAACACTTGGAATGCCCTAACATACTCACAAACGTGGTCCCGACGCACACATACACAAGAAAGAGACACAAACACCCATCGACTTTTTCTTACAGGCATAAACAGTGGGGTTCCCCAAACAAAAACACAGACAGACACACTGTCACACACACGACACAGCACTCACGCTTGGTCTCCGGAAGAGCCATCAACACTTGGAACTGCCCAAACATACTCACAAACGTGGTCCCGACACACACATTGAGAAGAAACACACACAAACACCCATCGGTTTTTCTTACAGTCATACACAATGGTTTCCCGCAAACACACACACACAAACTATCACACTCACAACACAGCACTCACACTGTGTCTCCAGCAAAGCCATCAACACTTGGAACTGCCCTAACATACTCACAAACATGGTCCCGACACACACATACACAAGAAACACACACAAACACCCATCGACTTTTTCTTAGAGGCATACATAATGGTTTCCAGCAAACAAACACAAAGACACACACTCTCACACTCACAACATAGCACTCACACTATGTCTCTGGCAGAGCCATCAACATTTGGAACTGCCCTAACATACTCACAAACATGGTCCCGAGACACATTCACAAGAAACACACACAAACACCCATCGACTTTTTCTTACAGACATACACAATGGTTGCCCGCAAACACACACACACACACACACACACATACACACACTATCACACTCACAAAACAGAACTCACACTGGGTCTCCGGCAGAGCGATCAACACTTGGAACTGACACACACACACACACTGTCACACTCACAACACAGCACTCAAGCTCGGTGTCTGGGGAACCATCAACATTTGGCAGCGCCCAAACATACTCACAAATTTGGTCCCGACACACACGTACAGAAGCAGCACACACAAACACCCATCGACTTTTTCTTAGAGGCATACACAATGGTTTCCCGCAAACACACACACACACACACACACTATGACACTCACAACACAGCACTCACATTGGGTCTCCGGCGGAGCCATCAACACTTGGAACTGCCCTAACATACTCATAAACGTGGTCCCGACACATATACACAAGAAACACACACAAACACCCATTGATTTTTCTTATAGTCATACACAATAGTTTTCCGCAAACACACACACACACACACACACACTATCACACTAACAGCACAGCACTCACACTGCGTCTCCGGAAGAGCCATCAACACTTGGAACTACCCAAACATTCTCACAAACGTGGTCCCGACACATACATTCAGAAGAAACACACACAAACACACATCGATTTATCTTACAGGCATAGATAATGGTTTCCCGCAAACACACACACACACACACAGTATCACATTCACAACACAGCACTCACACTGTGTCTCCAGCAGAGCCATCAACACTTGGAACTGCCCTAACATACTCACAAAAGTGGTCCCGACACACACATACACAAGAAACACACACAAACACCCATCGACTTTTTCTTAGAGGCATACACAATGGTTTCCCGCAAACACACACACACACACACACACACTCTCACACTCACAACAGAGCACTCACACTGGGTCTCCGGCACATTCATCAACACTTGGAACTGCCCAAACATATTCACAAACGTGGTCTCGACAAACACATACACAAGAAACACACACAAACACCCATCGACCTTTTCTTAGAGGCATACAAAAGGTTTCCCACAAACACAACACACACACACTATCACACTCACAACGCAGCACTAACACTGGGTGTCCGGCAGAGCCATCAACACTTGGAACTGCCCTAACATACTCACAAACGTAGTCCCGACACACAAATACACAAGAAACACACACAAACAACCATCGATTTTTCTGAAAAGCATACAGAATGCTTTCCTGCTAACACACACACACACACATACACAACTATCACACTCACAACAAAGCACTCACACTGATTCTCCGGCAGAGCCATCAACACTTGCAAATGCCCTAAGATACTCACAAACGTGGTCCCGACACTCACATACAAAGAAACACACACAAACACCCATCGACTTTATCTTACAGGCATATACAGTGGGGTTCCTCCGAACACACATACACACACACACTGTCACACTCACAACACAGCACTCACTCTGGGTCTCCGGCGGAAACATCAAATTTGGAATTGCCCAAACATACTCACGAATGTGGTCCCGACACACACATAGAGAAGAAACACACATAAACACCCATCGACTTTTTCTTAGAGGCATACACAATGGTTTCCCGCAAACACACACACACACACACACACACTATCACACTCACAACACAGCTATCACACTGGGTCTCCGGCAGAGCAATCAACACTTGGAAATGCCCTAACATACTGACAAACGAGGTCCCAACACACACATACACAAGAAGCAAACACAAAAAACCATCGATTTTTCTTACAAGCAAACGAATGCTTTCCCGCAAACACACACACACACACTATCACACTCACAACACAACACTCACACTGGGTCTCCGGCAGAGCCATCAACACTTGGAATGCCCTAACATACTCACAAACGTGGTCCCGACGCACACATACACAAGAAAGAGACACAAACACCCATCGACTTTTTCTTACAGGCATAAACTGTGGGGTTCCCCAAACAAAAACATAGACACACTGTCACACACATGACACAGCACTCACGCTTGGTCTCCGGGAGAGACATCAACACTTGGAACAGCCTAAACATACTCACAAACGTGGTCCCGACACACACATTGAGAAGAAACACACACAAACACCCATCGGTTTTTCTTACAGGCATACACAATGGTTCCCGCAAACACACACACACACTATCACACTCACAACACAGCACTCACACAGTGTCTCCAGCAGAGCCATCAACACTTGGAACTGCCCTAACATACTCACAAACATGGTCCCGACACACACATACACAAGAAACACACACAAACACCCATCGACTTTTTCTTACAGGCATACACAATGGTTGCCCGCAAACACACACACACACACACACATACACACACTATCACACTCACAAAACAGAACTCACACTGGGTCTCCGGCTGAGCGATCAACACTTGGAACTGCCCTAACATACTCACAAACGTGGTCCCGACACACACATACACAAGAAACACGCACAAACACCCATCGACTTTTTCCTAGAGGCAAACACAATGGTTTCCTGCAAACACACACACACAGACACTATCACACTCACAACACAGCACTCACACTGGGTCTCCGGAAGAGCCATCAACACTTGGAACTGCCCAAACATACTCACAAACGTGGTCCCGACACACACATTCAGAAGAAACACACACAAACACCCAAGGACTTTTTCTTACAGGCATACACAATGGTTGCCCGCAAACACACACACACACACACAAACACACACACACACACTATCACACTCACAACACAGCACTCACACTGGGTCTCCGGCACAGCCATCAACACTTGGAAATGCCCTAACATAGTAACAAACGTGCACCAGACACACACATACAGAAGAAACACACACAAACACCCATCAAATTATTCTTACAGGCATACACAGTGGGATACCCCCAAACACATACACACACACACACGCACACACACACACACACACACACTGTCACACTCACAACACAGCACTCAAGCTCGGTGTCTGGGGAACCATCAACATGTGGCATTGCCCAAACATACTCACAAATTTGGTCCCGACACACACGTACAGAAGAAGCACACACAAACACCCATCGACTTTTTCTTAGAGGCATACACAATGGTTTCCCACAAACACACACAAACACACACACTATCACACTCACAACATAGCACTCACACTGGGTTTCCGGCAGATTCATCAACACTTGGAACTGCCTTAACATACTCACAAATGTGGTCCCGAAACACACAAACACAAGAAACACATACAAACACCCATCGATTTTCTTACAGCTATAAAAAATGTTTTCCTGCAAACACACACACACACACACACACACACTATAACACTCACAACACAGCACTCACACTGGGTCTCCGGCAGATTCATCAACACTTGGAACTGCCCAATCATATTCACAAATGTGGTCTGACACACACATACACAAGAAACACACACAAATAACCATCGACCTATTCTTAGAGCATAAAAAGGTTTTCCACAAGCACAACACACACACACACTATCACACTCAAAACACAGCTATCACACTGGGTCTCCGGCAGAGCAATCAACACTTGGAACTGCCCTAACTTACTGACAAACGTGGTCCCAACACACACATACACAAGAAACACACACAAACAACCATCGATTCTTCTTACAAGCAAACGAATGCTTTCCCACAAACACACACACACACACTATCACACTCACAACACAGCACTCACACTGGGTCTCCGGCAGAGCCATCAACACTTGGAAATGCCCTAACATACTCACAAATGTGGTCCCGACACACACATTCACAAGAAAGAGACACAAACACCCATCGACTTTTTCTTACAGGCATAAACAGTGGGGTTTCCCAAACAAAAACACAGACACACACACTGTCACACACACAACACAGCACTCATGCTTGGTCTCCAGAAGAGCGATCAACACTTGGAACTGCCCTAACATACTCACAAACATGGTTCCGACACACACATACACAAAAACACACACAAACACCCATCGACTTTTTCTTACAGACATACACAGTGGGTTTCCTCAAAACACACACACACACACACACACACACACTTTCACAGTCACAACACAGCACTCACGCTAGGTCTCCAGAGGAACCATCAACATTTGGAATTGCCCAAACATACTCACAAATGTGGCACCGACACACACATACAGAAGATACACACACAAACACCAATAGACTTTTTCTTTGAGGCATACACAATGGTTTCCCGCAAACACACACACACACAAACTATCACACTCACAACACAGCACTCACACTGGGTCTCCGGAAGAGCCATCAACACTTGGAAATGCCCTAACATACTCACAAACGTGGTCCCGACACACACATCCAGAAGAAACACACACAAACACCCATCGATGTTTCTTACAGGCATACACAATGGTTTCCCGCAAACACACACACACTATCACACTCACAACACAGTACACACACTGTGTCTCCAGCAGAGCAATCAACACTTGCAACTGCCCTAACATATTAACAAATGTGGTCCCAACACACACACAGAAGAAACACACACAAGCAACCAATGATTTTTCTCACAGGCATACAGAATGCTTTCCCGCAAACCTACACACACACACACACACAGCACTCACACACAAACAACCATCGATTTTTCTTACAAGCATACAGAATGCTTTCCTGCAAACAAACACACAAAAACACACACTATCACACTCACAACACAGCATTCACACTGGTCTCTGGCAGAGCCATCAACACTTGAAAATGCCCTATCATACTCACAAACGTGATCCCGACACACACATACAGAAGAAACACACACAAACACCCATCGACTTTTTCTTACAGGCATACACCGTGGGGTACCCCCAAACACACACACATACAAACACACACACACACTATCACACTCACAACACAGCACTCACACTGGGTCTCTGGCAGAGCCCTCAACACTTGGAACTGCCCAAACATACTTACAAACGTGGCCCGACACACACATACACAAGAAACACACAAAAACACACATCAACTTTTTTTTACAGGCATACACAGTTTGGTCCCCCAAACGCACACACACACACACACACACACTGTCACACTCAAAACACAGCACTCACGCTGGGTCTCCGGCGGAACTATCAACATTTGGCATTGCCCAAACATAATCACAAATTTGGTCCCGACACACACATTCAGAAGAAACACACACAAACACCCATCGACTTATTCTTAGAGGCATACGCAATGGATTCCCGCAAACACACACACACACTATTACACTCACAACACAGCACTCACACTGGGTCTCCGGAAGAGCCATCAACACTTGGAACTGCCCAAACATTCTCACAAACCTGGTCCCGACACACACATTCAGAAAAACACACAAACACACCCATCGATTTTTCTTACAGGCATACACAATGGTCCCGAAAACACAACACACACTATCACACTCACAAAACAGCACTCACACTGGGTCTCCGGCAGAGCAACCAAAACTTCAAATTACCCTAACATACGCACAAACGTGGTCCCAACACACACATACAGAAGAAGCACACACAAACACCCATCGACTTTTCTTATAGGCATACACAGTGGGGTATCCCCAAACACACACACACACACACACACACACACACACACACACTGTCACACTCACAACACAACACTCAAGCTGGGTCTCAAGCGGAAACATCAATATTTGGATTTGCCCAAACATACTCACAAATTTGGTCTCGACACACACATACAGAAGAAGCACACACAATCACCCGTCGACTTTTTCTAAGAGGCATACACAATGGTTTCCCGCAAACACACACACACACACACACACTATCACACTATTAACACAGCACTCACGTTAGGTCTCCGGCGGAGCCAACAACACTGGAAACTGCCCTAACATACTTATAAACGTGGTCCCGACACATACATACACAAGAAACACACACAAACACCCATTGATTTTTCATATAGGCATACACATTGGTTTCCCACAAACACACACACACACAAAAAAAAAACTATCACACTCACAGCACAGCACTCACACTGCGTCTCCGGCAAGCCATCAACAGTTGGAACTGCCCCAACATACTCAGAAATGTGGTCCCGACACACACATACACAAGAAACACACACAAACACCCATCCATTTTTCTTACAGGCATACACAGTGGTTCCCGCAAACACACACACACACACATGCACACACACTGTCACCCTCACAATGCAGCAGTCACACTGGGTCTCCAGCAGAGCCATTAACACTTGGAACTGCCCGAACATACTCACAAACGTGGTCCCGATACACACATACACAAGAAACACACAAAAACACCCATCGATTTTTCTTACAAGCATACACAATGGTCCCGAAAACACAACACACACTATCACACTCACAAAACAGCACCCACACTGGGTCTCCGGAGAGCAATCAAAACTTGGAACTACCCTAACATACGCCCAAACGTGGTCCCAACACGCACATACAGAAGAAGCACACACAAACACCCATCGACTTTTCTTATAGGCATACACAGTGGGGTATCCCCAAACACACACACACACACACACACACACACACACACACTGTCACACTCACAACACAGCACTCAAGTGGGTCTCAGGCGTAACCATCAATATTTGGATTTGCCCAAACATACTCACAAATTTGGTCTCGACATACACATACAGAAGAAACACACACAATCACCCGTCGACTTTTTCTTAGAGGCATACACAATGCTTTCCCGCAAACACACACACACACACACACTATCACACTCACAACACAGCACTCACGTTGGGTCTCCGGCGGAGCCATCAACACTTGGAACTGCCCTAACATACTTATAAACGTGGTCCTGACACATACACAAGAAACACACACAAACACCCATTGATTTTTCTTATATGTATACACATTGGTTTCCCGCAAACACACACACACACACAAACACTATCACACTCACAGCACAGCACTCACACTGCGTCTCCGGCAAGCTATCAACAGTTGGAACTGCCCCAACATACTCAGAAATGTGGTCCCAACACACACATACACAAGAAACACACTCAAACACCCATCGATTTTTCTTACAGGCATACACAATGGTTTCCCGCAAACACACACACACACTGTCACACTCACAACACAGCACTCACGCTGGGGTCCGGTAGAGCCATCAACAGTTGGGACTGCCCATACATACTCACAAACGTGGTCCGGACAAATACATACACAAGAAAAACACAAAAACACCCATCGACTTTTTCTTACAGGCATACACAGTGGGGTTCCCCCAAACACAGACACACACACACACATGTCACACTCCCAACAGAGCACTCATACTGGGAGCCAGCAGTGCCATCAACACTTGGAACTGCCCAAACATACTCACAAACGTGGTCCCAATACACACAAACACAAGAAACTCACACAAACACCCATCAACTTATTCTTACAGGCATACACAATGGTATCCCGGAAACACACACAAACACACACATACACACTGTCACACTCACAACACAGCACTCACCGTGGGTCTCCGGCAGAGCAATCAACACTTGGAATTGTCCCAGAACACTCACACACATTTTCCCGACACACACAGACACAAGAAACACACACAAACACCCATCGACTTTTTCTTAGAGGCTTACACAATGGTTTCCCACAAACACACACAAACACACACCACTATCACACTCACAACACAGCTATCCCAGTGGGTCTCCGGCAGAGCCAACAACACTTGGAACTGCCTTAACATACTCACATACATGGTCCCAACACACACATACACAAGAAACACATACAAACACCCATCGATTTTCTTACAGCTATAAAAAATGTTTTCCTGCAAACACACACACACACAAACACACACACACACTATCACACTCACAACACAGCACTCACACTGGGTCTCCGGCAGAGACCTCAACACTTGGAAATGCCCTAACATACTCACAAACGTGGTCCCCACACACATACACAAGAAATGCACACAAACACCCATCGACTTTTTCTTAGAGGCATACACAGTGGGGTACCACCAAACACACACACACACACACACACACTGTCACACTCACAGCACAGCACTCACGATGGGTCTCCGGTGGAACCATCAACATTTGGAATTGCCCAAGCATACTCACAAATGTGTCCCGACACACATATACAGAAGAAAGAAACAGAAACACCCATCGACTTTTTCTTAGAGGTATACACAATGGTTTTGGGCAAACACACACACACACACACTATCACACTCACAACAGAGCACTCACACTGGGTCTCCGGAAGAGCCATCAACACTTGGAATGCCCTAACATACTCACAAACGTGGTCCCGACACACACATTCAGAAGAAACACACACAAACACACATCGATTTATCTTACAGGCATAGACAATGGTTTCCCGCAAACACACACAAACACACACACACACAGTATCACATTCACAACACAGCACTCACACTGTGTCTCCAGCAGAGCCATCAACACTTGGAACAGCCCTAACATACTCACAAACGTGGTCCCGACACACATACACAAGAAACACACACAAACACCCATCGACCTTTTCTTAGAGGCATACACAATGGTTTCCCGCAAACACACACACACACACACACACACACTCTCACACTCACAACAGAGCACTCACACTGGGTCTCCGGCACATTCATCAACACTTGGAACTGCCCAAACATATTCACAAACGTGGTCTCGACAAACGCATACACAAGAAACACACACAAACACCCATCGACCTTTTCTTAGAGGCATACAAAAGGTTTCCCACAAACACAACACACACACACACTATCACACTCACAACACAGCACTAACACTGGGTGTCCAGCAGAGCCATCAACACTTGGAACTGCCCTAACATACTCACAAACGTAGTCCCGACACACAAATACACAAGAAACACACACAAACAACCATCGATTTTTCTTAAAAGCATACAGAATGCTTTCCTTTTAACCCCCCCCCCACACACACTATCACACTCACAACAAAGCACTCACACTGACTCTCCGGCAGAGCCATCAACACTTGCAAATGCCCTAAGATACTCACAAACGTGGTCCCGACACTCACATACAAAGAAACACACACAAACACCCATCGACTTTATCTTACAGGCATATACAGTGGGGTTCCTCCGAACACACATACACACACACACTGTCACACTCACAACACAGCACTCACTCTGGGTCTCCGGCAGAAACATCAACATTTGGAATTGCCCAAACATACTCACGAATGTGGTCCCGACACACACATAGAGAAGAAACACACATAAACACCCATCGACTTTTCTTAGAGGCATACACAATGGTTTCCCACAAACACACACACACACACACACACTATCACACTCACAACACAGCTATCACACTGGGTCTCCGGCAGAGCAATCAACACTTGGAAATGCCCTAACATACTGACAAACGAGGTCCCAACACACACATACACATCAGCACACACAAACAAACATCGATTTTTCTTACAAGTAAACGAATGCTTTCCCGCAAACACACACACAGACACACTATCACACTCACAACACAGCACCACACTGGGTCTCCGGCAGAGCCATCAACACTTGGAATGCCCTAACATACTCACAAACGTGGTCCCGACGCACACATACACAAGAAAGAGACACAAACACCCATCGACTTTTTCTTACAGGCATACACAATGGTTGCCCGCAAACACACACACACACACACACACATACACACACTATCACACTCACAAAACAGAACTCACACTGGGTCAGCGGCAGAGCGATCAACACTTGGAACTGACACACACACACACACTGTCACACTCACAACACAGCACTCAAGCTCGGTGTCTGGGGAACCATCAACATTTGGCATTGCCCAAACATACTCACAAATTTGGTTCCGACACACACGTACAGAAGAAGCACACACAAACACCCATCGACTTTTTCTTAGAGGCATACACAATGGTTTCCCGCAAACACACACACACACACACACACACTATGACACTCACAACACAGCACTCACATTGGGTCTCCGGCGGAGCCATCAACACTTGGAATGCCCTAACATACTCACAAACGTGGTCCCGACGCACACATACACAAGAAAGAGACACAAACACCCATCGACTTTTTCTTACAGGCATAAACAGTGGGGTTCCCCAAACAAAAACACAGACAGACACACTGTCACACACACGACACAGCACTCACGCTTGGTCTCCGGAAGAGCCATCAACACTTGGAACTGCCCAAACATACTCACAAACGTGGTCCCGACACACACATTGAGAAGAAACACACACAAACACCCATCGGTTTTTCTTACAGTCATACACAATGGTTTCCCGCAAACACACACACACAAACTATCACACTCACAACACAGCACTCACACTGTGTCTCCAGCAAAGCCATCAACACTTGGAACTGCCCTAACATACTCACAAACATGGTCCCGACACACACATACACAAGAAACACACACAAACACCCATCGACTTTTTCTTAGAGGCATACATAATGGTTTCCAGCAAACAAACACAAAGACACACACTCTCACACTCACAACATAGCACTCACACTATGTCTCTGGCAGAGCCATCAACATTTGGAACTGCCCTAACATACTCACAAACATGGTCCCGAGACACATTCACAAGAAACACACACAAACACCCATCGACTTTTTCTTACAGACATACACAATGGTTGCCCGCAAACACACACACACACACACACACACATACACACACTATCACACTCACAAAACAGAACTCACACTGGGTCTCCGGCAGAGCGATCAACACTTGGAACTGACACACACACACACACTGTCACACTCACAACACAGCACTCAAGCTCGGTGTCTGGGGAACCATCAACATTTGGCAGCGCCCAAACATACTCACAAATTTGGTCCCGACACACACGTACAGAAGCAGCACACACAAACACCCATCGACTTTTTCTTAGAGGCATACACAATGGTTTCCCGCAAACACACACACACACACACACACTATGACACTCACAACACAGCACTCACATTGGGTCTCCGGCGGAGCCATCAACACTTGGAACTGCCCTAACATACTCATAAACGTGGTCCCGACACATATACACAAGAAACACACACAAACACCCATTGATTTTTCTTATAGTCATACACAATAGTTTTCCGCAAACACACACACACACACACACACACTATCACACTAACAGCACAGCACTCACACTGCGTCTCCGGAAGAGCCATCAACACTTGGAACTACCCAAACATTCTCACAAACGTGGTCCCGACACATACATTCAGAAGAAACACACACAAACACACATCGATTTATCTTACAGGCATAGATAATGGTTTCCCGCAAACACACACACACACACACAGTATCACATTCACAACACAGCACTCACACTGTGTCTCCAGCAGAGCCATCAACACTTGGAACTGCCCTAACATACTCACAAAAGTGGTCCCGACACACACATACACAAGAAACACACACAAACACCCATCGACTTTTTCTTAGAGGCATACACAATGGTTTCCCGCAAACACACACACACACACACACACACTCTCACACTCACAACAGAGCACTCACACTGGGTCTCCGGCACATTCATCAACACTTGGAACTGCCCAAACATATTCACAAACGTGGTCTCGACAAACACATACACAAGAAACACACACAAACACCCATCGACCTTTTCTTAGAGGCATACAAAAGGTTTCCCACAAACACAACACACACACACTATCACACTCACAACGCAGCACTAACACTGGGTGTCCGGCAGAGCCATCAACACTTGGAACTGCCCTAACATACTCACAAACGTAGTCCCGACACACAAATACACAAGAAACACACACAAACAACCATCGATTTTTCTGAAAAGCATACAGAATGCTTTCCTGCTAACACACACACACACACATACACAACTATCACACTCACAACAAAGCACTCACACTGATTCTCCGGCAGAGCCATCAACACTTGCAAATGCCCTAAGATACTCACAAACGTGGTCCCGACACTCACATACAAAGAAACACACACAAACACCCATCGACTTTATCTTACAGGCATATACAGTGGGGTTCCTCCGAACACACATACACACACACACTGTCACACTCACAACACAGCACTCACTCTGGGTCTCCGGCGGAAACATCAAATTTGGAATTGCCCAAACATACTCACGAATGTGGTCCCGACACACACATAGAGAAGAAACACACATAAACACCCATCGACTTTTTCTTAGAGGCATACACAATGGTTTCCCGCAAACACACACACACACACACACACACTATCACACTCACAACACAGCTATCACACTGGGTCTCCGGCAGAGCAATCAACACTTGGAAATGCCCTAACATACTGACAAACGAGGTCCCAACACACACATACACAAGAAGCAAACACAAAAAACCATCGATTTTTCTTACAAGCAAACGAATGCTTTCCCGCAAACACACACACACACTATCACACTCACAACACAACACTCACACTGGGTCTCCGGCAGAGCCATCAACACTTGGAATGCCCTAACATACTCACAAACGTGGTCCCGACGCACACATACACAAGAAAGAGACACAAACACCCATCGACTTTTTCTTACAGGCATAAACTGTGGGGTTCCCCAAACAAAAACATAGACACACTGTCACACACATGACACAGCACTCACGCTTGGTCTCCGGGAGAGACATCAACACTTGGAACAGCCTAAACATACTCACAAACGTGGTCCCGACACACACATTGAGAAGAAACACACACAAACACCCATCGGTTTTTCTTACAGGCATACACAATGGTTCCCGCAAACACACACACACACTATCACACTCACAACACAGCACTCACACAGTGTCTCCAGCAGAGCCATCAACACTTGGAACTGCCCTAACATACTCACAAACATGGTCCCGACACACACATACACAAGAAACACACACAAACACCCATCGACTTTTTCTTACAGGCATACACAATGGTTGCCCGCAAACACACACACACACACACACATACACACACTATCACACTCACAAAACAGAACTCACACTGGGTCTCCGGCTGAGCGATCAACACTTGGAACTGCCCTAACATACTCACAAACGTGGTCCCGACACACACATACACAAGAAACACGCACAAACACCCATCGACTTTTTCCTAGAGGCAAACACAATGGTTTCCTGCAAACACACACACACAGACACTATCACACTCACAACACAGCACTCACACTGGGTCTCCGGAAGAGCCATCAACACTTGGAACTGCCCAAACATACTCACAAACGTGGTCCCGACACACACATTCAGAAGAAACACACACAAACACCCAAGGACTTTTTCTTACAGGCATACACAATGGTTGCCCGCAAACACACACACACACACAAACACACACACACACACTATCACACTCACAACACAGCACTCACACTGGGTCTCCGGCACAGCCATCAACACTTGGAAATGCCCTAACATAGTAACAAACGTGCACCAGACACACACATACAGAAGAAACACACACAAACACCCATCAAATTATTCTTACAGGCATACACAGTGGGATACCCCCAAACACATACACACACACACACGCACACACACACACACACACACACTGTCACACTCACAACACAGCACTCAAGCTCGGTGTCTGGGGAACCATCAACATGTGGCATTGCCCAAACATACTCACAAATTTGGTCCCGACACACACGTACAGAAGAAGCACACACAAACACCCATCGACTTTTTCTTAGAGGCATACACAATGGTTTCCCGCAAACACACACACACACACACACACACACTATGACACTCACAACACAGCACTCACATTGGGTCTCCGGCGGAGCCATCAACACTTGGAGCTGCCCTAACATACTCATAAACGTGGTCCCGACACATATACACAAGAAACACACACAAACACCCAGTGATTTTTCTTATAGTCATACACAATAGCTTTCCGCAAACACACACACACACACACACTATCACACACTATCACACTAACAGCACAGCACTCACACTGCGTCTCCGGGAAAGCCATCAACACGTGGAACTGCCCCAACATACTCAGAAACGTGGTCCCGACACACACCCATACACAAGAAACACTATCAAACACCCTTCGATTTTTCTTACAAGCATACAGAATGCTTTCCCACAACACAAACACAACACACACACTGTCACACTCACCACACAGCACTCACGCTGGGGTCCGGCGGAGCCATCAACACTTGGAAATGCCCTAACATACTCACAAACGTGCTCCAGACAAATACATACAAAAGAAACACACACAAACAACCATCGACTTTTCTTACAGGCAAACACAGTGGGGTTCCCCGAAACACACAGACACACACAAACACACATGTCACACTCACAACACAGCACTCACACATGGACTCCGGCAGTACCATCAACACTTGGAACTGCCCAAACATACTCACAAACGTGGTCACGACATACACATACAGAAGAAACACACACAAACACCCATCGACTTTTTCTAACAGGCATACACAGTGAGTTTCCCCCCCCCCACACACACACTGTCATACTCACAACACAGCACTCACTCTAGGTCTCCAGCGGAACCATCAACATTTGGAATTGCCCAAACATACTCACAAATGTGGAGCCGACAGACACATACAGAAGAAACAAACACAAACACCCATCGACTTTTTCTTAGAGGCATACACAATGGTTTCCCGCAAACACACACACACACTCACACACACACTATCACACAAACAACACAGCACTCACACTGGGTCTCCGAAAGAGCCTTCAACACTTGGAAATGCCCAAACATACAAACGTGGTCCCGACAGACACATCCAGAAGAAACACACACAAACCCCCATCGTTTTTTCTTACAAGCATACACCATGGTTTCCTGCAAACACACACAAACACACACACACACTGTCACACTCACAACACATCACTCACAGTGGGTCTCCGGCAGAGCAATCAACACTTGGAATTGTCCTAGCATACTCACACACATTTTCCTGACACACACATACACAAGAAACACACACAAACACCCATCGACTTTTTCTTAGAGGCATACACAATGGTTTCCCACAAACACACACAAACACACACACTATCACACTCACAACATAGCACTCACACTGGGTTTCCGGCAGATTCATCAACACTTGGAACTGCCTTAACATACTCACAAATGTGGTCCTGAAACACACATACACAAGAAACACACACACACACCCATCGATTTTCTTACAGCTATAAAAAATGTTTTCCTGCAAACACACACACACACACACACACACACACTATAACACTCACAACACAGCACTCACACTGGGTCTCCGGCAGATTCATCAACACTTGGAACTGCCCAATCATATTCACAAATGTGGTCTGACACACACATACACAAGAAACACACACAAATAACCATCGACCTATTCTTAGAGCATAAAAAGGTTTTCCACAAGCACAACACACACACACACTATCACACTCAAAACACAGCTATCACACTGGGTCTCCGGCAGAGCAATCAACACTTGGAACTGCCCTAACTTACTGACAAACGTGGTCCCAACACACACATACACAAGAAACACACACAAACAACCATCGATTCTTCTTACAAGCAAACGAATGCTTTCCCACAAACACACACACACACTATCACACTCACAACACAGCACTCACACTGGGTCTCCGGCAGAGCCATCAACACTTGGAAATGCCCTAACATACTCACAAATGTGGTCCCGACACACACATTCACAAGAAAGAGACACAAACACCCATCGACTTTTTCTTACAGGCATAAACAGTGGGGTTTCCCAAACAAAAACACAGACACACACACTGTCACACACACAACACAGCACTCATGCTTGGTCTCCAGAAGAGCGATCAACACTTGGAACTGCCCTAACATACTCACAAACATGGTTCCGACACACACATACACAAAAACACACACAAACACCCATCGACTTTTTCTTACAGACATACACAGTGGGTTTCCCCAAAACACACACACACACACACACACACACACACACACTTTCACAGTCACAACACAGCACTCACGCTAGGTCTCCAGAGGAACCATCAACATTTGGAATTGCCCAAACATACTCACAAATGTGGCACCGACACACACATACAGAAGATACACACACAAACACCAATCGACTTTTTCTTTGAGGCATACACAATGGTTTCCCGCAAACACACACACACACACAAACTATCACACTCACAACACAGCACTCACACTGGGTCTCCGGAAGAGCCATCAACACTTGGAAATGCCCTAACATACTCACAAACGTGGTCCCGACACACACATCCAGAAGAAACACACACAAACACCCATCGATGTTTCTTACAGGCATACACAATGGTTTCCCGCAAACACACACACACTATCACACTCACAACACAGTACACACACTGTGTCTCCAGCAGAGCAATCAACACTTGCAACTGCCCTAACATATTAACAAATGTGGTCCCAACACACACACAGAAGAAACACACACAAACAACCAATGATTTTTCTCACAGGCATACAGAATGCTTTCCCGCAAACCTACACACACACACACACACACACAGCACTCACACACAAACAACCATCGATTTTTCTTACAAGCATACAGAATGCTTTCCCGCAAACAAACACACAAAAACACACACTATCACACTCACAACACAGCATTCACACTGGTCTCTGGCAGAGCCATCAACACTTGAAAATGCCCTATCATACTCACAAACGTGATCCCGACACACACATACAGAAGAAACACACACAAACACCCATCGACTTTTTCTTACAGGCATACACCGTGGGGTACCCCCAAACACACACACATACAAACACACACACACACTATCACACTCACAACACAGCACTCACACTGGGTCTCTGGCAGAGCCCTCAACACTTGGAACTGCCCAAACATACTTACAAACGTGGCCCGACACACACATACACAAGAAACACACAAAAACACACATCAACTTTTTTTTACAGGCATACACAGTTTGGTCCCCCAAACGCACACACACACACACACACACACACACACTGTCACACTCAAAACACAGCACTCACGCTGGGTCTCCGGCGGAACTATCAACATTTGGCATTGCCCAAACATAATCACAAATTTGGTCCCGACACACACATTCAGAAGAAACACACACAAACACCCATCGACTTTTTCTTAGAGGCATACGCAATGGATTCCCGCAAACACACACACACACTATTACACTCACAACACAGCACTCACACTGGGTCTCCGGAAGAGCCATCAACACTTGGAACTGCCCAAACATTCTCACAAACCTGGTCCCGACACACACATTCAGAAAAACACACAAACACACCCATCGATTTTTCTTACAGGCATACACAATGGTCCCGAAAACACAACACACACTATCACACTCACAAAACAGCACTCACACTGGGTCTCCGGCAGAGCAACCAAAACTTCAAATTACCCTAACATACGCACAAACGTGGTCCCAACACACACATACAGAAGAAGCACACACAAACACCCATCGACTTTTCTTATAGGCATACACAGTGGGGTATCCCCAAACACACACACACACACACACACACACACACTGTCACACTCACAACACAACACTCAAGCTGGGTCTCAAGCGGAACCATCAATATTTGGATTTGCCCAAACATACTCACAAATTTGGTCTCGACACACACATACAGAAGAAGCACACACAATCACCCGTCGACTTTTTCTAAGAGGCATACACAATGGTTTCCCGCAAACACACACACACACACACACACTATCACACTATTAACACAGCACTCACGTTAGGTCTCCGGCGGAGCCAACAACACTGGAAACTGCCCTAACATACTTATAAACGTGGTCCCGACACATACATACACAAGAAACACACACAAACACCCATTGATTTTTCATATAGGCATACACATTGGTTTCCCACAAACACACACACACACACACAAAAAAACTATCACACTCACAGCACAGCACTCACACTGCGTCTCCGGCAAGCCATCAACAGTTGGAACTGCCCCAACATACTCAGAAATGTGGTCCCGACACACACATACACAAGAAACACACACAAACACCCATCCATTTTTCTTACAGGCATACACAGTGGTTCCCGCAAACACACACACACACACATGCACACACACTGTCACCCTCACAATGCAGCAGTCACACTGGGTCTCCAGCAGAGCCATTAACACTTGGAACTGCCCAAACATACTCACAAACGTGGTCCCGATACACACATACACAAGAAACACACAAAAACACCCATCGATTTTTCTTACAAGCATACACAATGGTCCCGAAAACACAACACACACTATCACACTCACAAAACAGCACCCACACTGGGTCTCCGGAGAGCAATCAAAACTTCGAACTACCCTAACATACGCACAAACGTGGTCCCAACACGCACATACAGAAGAAGCACACACAAACACCCATCGACTTTTCTTATAGGCATACACAGTGGGGTATCCCCAAACACACACACACACACACACACACACACTGTCACACTCACAACACAGCACTCAAGCTGGGTCTCAGGCGTAACCATCAATATTTGGATTTGCCCAAACATACTCACAAATTTGGTCTCGACATACACATACAGAAGAAACACACACAATCACCCGTCGACTTTTTCTTAGAGGCATACACAATGCTTTCCCGCAAACACACACACACACACACTATCACACTCACAACACAGCACTCACGTTGGGTCTCCGGCGGAGCCATCAACACTTGGAACTGCCCTAACATACTTATAAATGTGGTCCTGACACATACACAAGAAACACACACAAACACCCATTGATTTTTCTTATATGTATACACATTGGTTTCCCGCAAACACACACACACACACAAACACTATCACACTCACAGCACAGCACTCACACTGCGTCTCCGGCAAGCTATCAACAGTTGGAACTGCCCCAACATACTCAGAAATGTGGTCCCGACACACACATACACAAGAAACACACTCAAACACCCATCGATTTTTCTTACAGGCATACACAATGGTTTCCCGCAAACACACACACACACTGTCACACTCACAACACAGCACTCACGCTGGGGTCCGGCAGAGCCATCAACAGTTGGGACTGCCCATACATACTCACAAACGTGGTCCGGACAAATACATACACAAGAAAAACACAAAAACACCCATCGACTTTTTCTTACAGGCATACACAGTGGGGTTCCCCCAAACACAGACACACACACACACATGTCACACTCCCAACAGAGCACTCATACTGGGAGCCAGCAGTGCCATCAACACTTGGAACTGCCCAAACATACTCACAAACGTGGTCCCAATACACACAAACACAAGAAACTCACACAAACACCCATCAACTTATTCTTACAGGCATACACAATGGTATCCCGGAAACACACACAAACACACACATACACACTGTCACACTCACAACACAGCACTCACCGTGGGTCTCCGGCAGAGCAATCAACACTTGGAATTGTCCCAGAACACTCACACACATTTTCCCGACACACACAGACACAAGAAACACACACAAACACCCATCGACTTTTTCTTAGAGGCTTACACAATGGTTTCCCACAAACACACACAAACACACACCACTATCACACTCACAACACAGCTATCCCAGTGGGTCTCCGGCAGAGCCAACAACACTTGGAACTGCCTTAACATACTCACATACATGGTCCCAACACACACATACACAAGAAACACATACAAACACCCATCGATTTTCTTACAGCTATAAAAAATGTTTTCCTGCAAACACACACACACACAAACACACACACACACTATCA
The DNA here is from genome assembly GCF_023065955.2 of Ursus arctos. NCBI lineage: Eukaryota > Metazoa > Chordata > Mammalia > Carnivora > Ursidae > Ursus > Ursus arctos. The sequence goes on from NC_079874.1 coordinate 21,244,985, forward strand.
CACTCACAACACAGCACTCACACTGGGTCTCCGGCAGAGACCTCAACACTTGGAAATGCCCTAACATACTCACAAACGTGGTCCCCACACACATACACAAGAAATGCACACAAACACCCATCGACTTTTTCTTAGAGGCATACACAGTGGGGTACCACCAAACACACACACACACACACACACACTGTCACACTCACAGCACAGCACTCACGATGGGTCTCCGGTGGAACCATCAACATTTGGAATTGCCCAAGCATACTCACAAATGTGTCCCGACACACATATACAGAAGAAAGAAACAGAAACACCCATCGACTTTTTCTTAGAGGTATACACAATGGTTTTGGGCAAACACACACACACACACACTATCACACTCACAACAGAGCACTCACACTGGGTCTCCGGAAGAGCCATCAACACTTGGAATGCCCTAACATACTCACAAACGTGGTCCCGACACACACATTCAGAAGAAACACACACAAACACACATCGATTTATCTTACAGGCATAGACAATGGTTTCCCGCAAACACACACAAACACACACACACACAGTATCACATTCACAACACAGCACTCACACTGTGTCTCCAGCAGAGCCATCAACACTTGGAACAGCCCTAACATACTCACAAACGTGGTCCCGACACACATACACAAGAAACACACACAAACACCCATCGACCTTTTCTTAGAGGCATACACAATGGTTTCCCGCAAACACACACACACACACACACACACACTCTCACACTCACAACAGAGCACTCACACTGGGTCTCCGGCACATTCATCAACACTTGGAACTGCCCAAACATATTCACAAACGTGGTCTCGACAAACGCATACACAAGAAACACACACAAACACCCATCGACCTTTTCTTAGAGGCATACAAAAGGTTTCCCACAAACACAACACACACACACACTATCACACTCACAACACAGCACTAACACTGGGTGTCCAGCAGAGCCATCAACACTTGGAACTGCCCTAACATACTCACAAACGTAGTCCCGACACACAAATACACAAGAAACACACACAAACAACCATCGATTTTTCTTAAAAGCATACAGAATGCTTTCCTTTTAACCCCCCCCCCCCCCACACACACTATCACACTCACAACAAAGCACTCACACTGACTCTCCGGCAGAGCCATCAACACTTGCAAATGCCCTAAGATACTCACAAACGTGGTCCCGACACTCACATACAAAGAAACACACACAAACACCCATCGACTTTATCTTACAGGCATATACAGTGGGGTTCCTCCGAACACACATACACACACACACTGTCACACTCACAACACAGCACTCACTCTGGGTCTCCGGCAGAAACATCAACATTTGGAATTGCCCAAACATACTCACGAATGTGGTCCCGACACACACATAGAGAAGAAACACACATAAACACCCATCGACTTTTCTTAGAGGCATACACAATGGTTTCCCACAAACACACACACACACACACACTATCACACTCACAACACAGCTATCACACTGGGTCTCCGGCAGAGCAATCAACACTTGGAAATGCCCTAACATACTGACAAACGAGGTCCCAACACACACATACACATCAGCACACACAAACAAACATCGATTTTTCTTACAAGTAAACGAATGCTTTCCCGCAAACACACACACAGACACACTATCACACTCACAACACAGCACCACACTGGGTCTCCGGCAGAGCCATCAACACTTGGAATGCCCTAACATACTCACAAACGTGGTCCCGACGCACACATACACAAGAAAGAGACACAAACACCCATCGACTTTTTCTTACAGGCATACACAATGGTTGCCCGCAAACACACACACACACACACACACATACACACACTATCACACTCACAAAACAGAACTCACACTGGGTCAGCGGCAGAGCGATCAACACTTGGAACTGACACACACACACACACTGTCACACTCACAACACAGCACTCAAGCTCGGTGTCTGGGGAACCATCAACATTTGGCATTGCCCAAACATACTCACAAATTTGGTTCCGACACACACGTACAGAAGAAGCACACACAAACACCCATCGACTTTTTCTTAGAGGCATACACAATGGTTTCCCGCAAACACACACACACACACACACACACTATGACACTCACAACACAGCACTCACATTGGGTCTCCGGCGGAGCCATCAACACTTGGAATGCCCTAACATACTCACAAACGTGGTCCCGACGCACACATACACAAGAAAGAGACACAAACACCCATCGACTTTTTCTTACAGGCATAAACAGTGGGGTTCCCCAAACAAAAACACAGACAGACACACTGTCACACACACGACACAGCACTCACGCTTGGTCTCCGGAAGAGCCATCAACACTTGGAACTGCCCAAACATACTCACAAACGTGGTCCCGACACACACATTGAGAAGAAACACACACAAACACCCATCGGTTTTTCTTACAGTCATACACAATGGTTTCCCGCAAACACACACACACAAACTATCACACTCACAACACAGCACTCACACTGTGTCTCCAGCAAAGCCATCAACACTTGGAACTGCCCTAACATACTCACAAACATGGTCCCGACACACACATACACAAGAAACACACACAAACACCCATCGACTTTTTCTTAGAGGCATACATAATGGTTTCCAGCAAACAAACACAAAGACACACACTCTCACACTCACAACATAGCACTCACACTATGTCTCTGGCAGAGCCATCAACATTTGGAACTGCCCTAACATACTCACAAACATGGTCCCGAGACACATTCACAAGAAACACACACAAACACCCATCGACTTTTTCTTACAGACATACACAATGGTTGCCCGCAAACACACACACACACACACACACACATACACACACTATCACACTCACAAAACAGAACTCACACTGGGTCTCCGGCAGAGCGATCAACACTTGGAACTGACACACACACACACACTGTCACACTCACAACACAGCACTCAAGCTCGGTGTCTGGGGAACCATCAACATTTGGCAGCGCCCAAACATACTCACAAATTTGGTCCCGACACACACGTACAGAAGCAGCACACACAAACACCCATCGACTTTTTCTTAGAGGCATACACAATGGTTTCCCGCAAACACACACACACACACACACACTATGACACTCACAACACAGCACTCACATTGGGTCTCCGGCGGAGCCATCAACACTTGGAACTGCCCTAACATACTCATAAACGTGGTCCCGACACATATACACAAGAAACACACACAAACACCCATTGATTTTTCTTATAGTCATACACAATAGTTTTCCGCAAACACACACACACACACACACACACTATCACACTAACAGCACAGCACTCACACTGCGTCTCCGGAAGAGCCATCAACACTTGGAACTACCCAAACATTCTCACAAACGTGGTCCCGACACATACATTCAGAAGAAACACACACAAACACACATCGATTTATCTTACAGGCATAGATAATGGTTTCCCGCAAACACACACACACACACACAGTATCACATTCACAACACAGCACTCACACTGTGTCTCCAGCAGAGCCATCAACACTTGGAACTGCCCTAACATACTCACAAAAGTGGTCCCGACACACACATACACAAGAAACACACACAAACACCCATCGACTTTTTCTTAGAGGCATACACAATGGTTTCCCGCAAACACACACACACACACACACACACTCTCACACTCACAACAGAGCACTCACACTGGGTCTCCGGCACATTCATCAACACTTGGAACTGCCCAAACATATTCACAAACGTGGTCTCGACAAACACATACACAAGAAACACACACAAACACCCATCGACCTTTTCTTAGAGGCATACAAAAGGTTTCCCACAAACACAACACACACACACTATCACACTCACAACGCAGCACTAACACTGGGTGTCCGGCAGAGCCATCAACACTTGGAACTGCCCTAACATACTCACAAACGTAGTCCCGACACACAAATACACAAGAAACACACACAAACAACCATCGATTTTTCTGAAAAGCATACAGAATGCTTTCCTGCTAACACACACACACACACATACACAACTATCACACTCACAACAAAGCACTCACACTGATTCTCCGGCAGAGCCATCAACACTTGCAAATGCCCTAAGATACTCACAAACGTGGTCCCGACACTCACATACAAAGAAACACACACAAACACCCATCGACTTTATCTTACAGGCATATACAGTGGGGTTCCTCCGAACACACATACACACACACACTGTCACACTCACAACACAGCACTCACTCTGGGTCTCCGGCGGAAACATCAAATTTGGAATTGCCCAAACATACTCACGAATGTGGTCCCGACACACACATAGAGAAGAAACACACATAAACACCCATCGACTTTTTCTTAGAGGCATACACAATGGTTTCCCGCAAACACACACACACACACACACACACTATCACACTCACAACACAGCTATCACACTGGGTCTCCGGCAGAGCAATCAACACTTGGAAATGCCCTAACATACTGACAAACGAGGTCCCAACACACACATACACAAGAAGCAAACACAAAAAACCATCGATTTTTCTTACAAGCAAACGAATGCTTTCCCGCAAACACACACACACACACTATCACACTCACAACACAACACTCACACTGGGTCTCCGGCAGAGCCATCAACACTTGGAATGCCCTAACATACTCACAAACGTGGTCCCGACACACACATTCAGAAGAAACACACACAAACACACATCGATTTATCTTACAGGCATAGACAATGGTTTCCCGCAAACACACACAAACACACACACACACAGTATCACATTCACAACACAGCACTCACACTGTGTCTCCAGAGGAGCCATCAACACTTGGAACTGCCCTAACATACTCACAAACGTGGTCCCGACACACATACACAAGAAACACACACAAACACCCATCGACCTTTTCTTAGAGGCATACACAATGGTTTCCCGCAAACACACACACACACACACACACACACTCTCACACTCACAACAGAGCACTCACACTGGGTCTCCGGCACATTCATCAACACTTGGAACTGCCCAAACATATTCACAAACGTGGTCTCGACAAACGCATACACAAGAAACACACACAAACACCCATCGACCTTTTCTTAGAGGCATACAAAAGGTTTCCCACAAACACAACACACACACACACTATCACACTCACAACACAGCACTAACACTGGGTGTCCAGCAGAGCCATCAACACTTGGAACTGCCCTAACATACTCACAAACGTAGTCCCGACACACAAATACACAAGAAACACACACAAACAACCATCGATTTTTCTTAAAAGCATACAGAATGCTTTCCTTTTAACCCCCCCCACACACACACACTATCACACTCACAACAAAGCACTCACACTGACTCTCCGGCAGAGCCATCAACACTTGCAAATGCCCTAAGATACTCACAAACGTGGTCCCGACACTCACATACAAAGAAACACACACAAACACCCATCGACTTTATCTTACAGGCATATACAGTGGGGTTCCTCCGAACACACATACACACACACACTGTCACACTCACAACACAGCACTCACTCTGGGTCTCCGGCAGAAACATCAACATTTGGAATTGCCCAAACATACTCACGAATGTGGTCCCGACACACACATAGAGAAGAAACACACATAAACACCCATCGACTTTTCTTAGAGGCATACACAATGGTTTCCTGCAAACACACACACACACACACACTATCACACTCACAACACAGCTATCACACTGGGTCTCCGGCAGAGCAATCAACACTTGGAAATGCCCTAACATTCTGACAAACGAGGTCCCAACACACACATACACATCAGCACACACAAACAAACATCGATTTTTCTTACAAGTAAACGAATGCTTTCCCGCAAACACACACACAGACACACTATCACACTCACAACACAGCACCACACTGGGTCTCCGGCAGAGCCATCAACACTTGGAATGCCCTAACATACTCACAAACGTGGTCCCGACGCACACATACACAAGAAAGAGACACAAACACCCATCGACTTTTTCTTACAGGCATACACAATGGTTGCCCGCAAACACACACACACACACACACACATACACACACTATCACACTCACAAAACAGAACTCACACTGGGTCAGCGGCAGAGCGATCAACACTTGGAACTGACACACACACACACACTGTCACACTCACAACACAGCACTCAAGCTCGGTGTCTGGGGAACCATCAACATTTGGCATTGCCCAAACATACTCACAAATTTGGTTCCGACACACACGTACAGAAGCAGCACACACAAACACCCATCGACTTTTTCTTAGAGGCATACACAATGGTTTCCCGCAAACACACACACACACACACACACTATGACACTCACAACACAGCACTCACATTGGGTCTCCGGCGGAGCCATCAACACTTGGAATGCCCTAACATACTCACAAACGTGGTCCCGACGCACACATACACAAGAAAGAGACACAAATACCCATCGACTTTTTCTTACAGGCATAAACAGTGGGGTTCCCCAAACAAAAACACAGACAGACACACTGTCACACACACGACACAGCACTCACGCTTGGTCTCCGGAAGAGCCATCAACACTTGGAACTGCCCAAACATACTCACAAACGTGGTCCCGACACACACATTGAGAAGAAACACACACAAACACCCATCGGTTTTTCTTACAGTCATACACAATGGTTTCCCGCAAACACACACACACAAACTATCACACTCACAACACAGCACTCACACTGTGTCTCCAGCAAAGCCATCAACACTTGGAACTGCCCTAACATACTCACAAACATGGTCCCGACACACACATACACAAGAAACACACACAAACACCCATCGACTTTTTCTTAGAGGCATACATAATGGTTTCCAGCAAACAAACACAAAGACACACACTCTCACACTCACAACATAGCACTCACACTATGTCTCTGGCAGAGCCATCAACATTTGGAACTGCCCTAACATACTCACAAACATGGTCCCGAGACACATTCACAAGAAACACACACAAACACCCATCGACTTTTTCTTACAGACATACACAATGGTTGCCCGCAAACACACACACACACACACACACACATACACACACTATCACACTCACAAAACAGAACTCACACTGGGTCTCCGGCAGAGCGATCAACACTTGGAACTGACACACACACACACACTGTCACACTCACAACACAGCACTCAAGCTCGGTGTCTGGGGAACCATCAACATTTGGCAGCGCCCAAACATACTCACAAATTTGGTCCCGACACACACGTACAGAAGCAGCACACACAAACACCCATCGACTTTTTCTTAGAGGCATACACAATGGTTTCCCGCAAACACACACACACACACACACACTATGACACTCACAACACAGCACTCACATTGGGTCTCCGGCGGAGCCATCAACACTTGCAACTGCCCTAACATACTCATAAACGTGGTCCCGACACATATACACAAGAAACACACACAAACACCCATTGATTTTTCTTATAGTCATACACAATAGTTTTCCGCAAACACACACACACACACACACACACACTATCACACTAACAGCACAGCACTCACACTGCGTCTCCGGGAAAGCCATCAACACGTGGAACTGCCCCAACATACTCAGAAACGTGGTCCCGACACACACACATACACAAGAAACACTATCAAACAGCCTTCGATTTTTCTTACAAGCATACAGAATGCTTTCCCACAACACAAACACAACACACACGCTGTCACACTCACCACACAGCACTCACGCTGGGGTCCGGCGGAGCCATCAACACTTGGAAATGCCCTAACATACTCACAAACGTGCTCCTGACAAATACATACAAAAGAAACACACACAAACAACCATCGACTTTTCTTACAGGCATACACAGTGGGGTTCCCCGAAACACACAGACACACACAAACACACATGTCACACTCACAACACAGCACTCACACATGGACTCCGGCAGTACCATCAACACTTGGAACTGCCCAAACATACTCACAAACGTGGTCACGACATACACATACAGAAGAAACACACACAAACACCCATCGACTTTTTCTAACAGGCATACACAGTGAGTTTCCCCCCCCACACACACACACACTGTCATACTCACAACACAGCACTCACGCTAGGTCTCCAGCGGAACCATCAACATTTGGAATTGCCCAAACATACTCACAAATGTGGAGCCGACAGACACATACAGAAGAAACAAACACAAACACCCATCGACTTTTTCTTAGAGGCATACACAATGGTTTCCCGCAAACACACACACACACTCACACACACACTATCACACAAACAACACAGCACTCACACTGGGTCTCCGAAAGAGCCTTCAACACTTGGAAATGCCCAAACATACAAACGTGGTCCCGACAGACACATCCAGAAGAAACACACACAAACCCCCATCGATTTTTCTTACAGGCATACACCATGGTTTCCTCCAAACACACACAAACACACACACACACTGTCACACTCACAACACATCACTCACAGTGGGTCTCCGGCAGAGCAATCAACACTTGGAATTGTCCTAGCATACTCACACACATTTTCCTGACACACACATACACAAGAAACACACACAAACACCCATCGACTTTTTCTTAGAGGCATACACAATGGTTTCCCACAAACACACACAAACACACACACTATCACACTCACAACATAGCATTCACACTGGGTTTCCGGCAGATTCATCAACACTTGGAACTGCCTTAACATACTCACAAATGTGGTCCCGAAACACACATACACAAGAAACACATACAAACACCCATCGATTTTCTTACAGCTATAAAAAATGTTTTCCTGCAAACACACACACATACACACACACACACACACACACTATAACACTCACAACACAGCACTCACACTGGGTCTCCGGCAGATTCATCAACACTTGGAACTGCCCAATCATATTCTACAAATGTGGTCTGACACACACATACACAAGAAACACACACAAATAACCATCGACCTATTCTTAGAGCATAAAAAGATTTTCCACAAGCACAACACACACACACACTATCACACTCAAAACACAGCTATCACACTGGGTCTCCGGCAGAGCAATCAACACTTGGAACTGCCCTAACATACTGACAAACGTGGTCCCAACACACACATACACAAGAAACACGCACAAACAACCATCGATTTTTCTTACAAGCAAACGAATGCTTTCACACAAACACACACACACACACTATCACACTCACAACACAGCACTCACACTGGGTCTCCGGCAGAGCCATCACACTTGGAAATGCGCTAACATACTCACAAACGTGGTCCCGACACACACATTCACAAGAAAGAGACACAAACACCCATCGACTTTTTCTTACAGGCATAAAGAGTGGGGTTTCCCAAACAAAAACACAGACACACACAGTGTCACACACACAACACAGCACTCATGCTTGGACTCCACAAGAGCCATCAACACTTGGAACTGCCCTAACATACTCACAAACATGGTCCCGACACACACATACACAAAAACACACACAAACACCCATCAACTTTTTCTTACAGGCATACACAGTGGGTCTCCCCAAAACACACACACACACACTTTCACAGTCACAACACAGCACTCACGCTAGGTCTCCAGAGGAACCATCAACATTTGGAATTGCCCAAACATACTCACAAATGTGGTCCCGACACACACATACAGAAGATACACACACAAACACCAATCGACTTTTTCTTTGAGGCATACACAATGGTTTCCCGCAAACACACACACACACACAAACTATCACACTCACAACACAGCACTCACACTGGGTCTCCGGAAGAGCCATCAACACTTGGAAATGCCCTAACATACTCACAAACGTGGTCCCGACACACACATCCAGAAGAAACACACACAAACACCCATCGATGTTTCTTACAGGCAAACACAATGGTTTCCCGCAAACACACACAAACACACTATCACACTCACAGCAGAGCACACACACTGTGTCTCCAGCAGAGCAATCAACACTTGCAACTGCCCTAACATATTAACAAATGTGGTCCCGACACACACATACACAAGAAACACACACAAACAACCAATGATTTTTCTCACAGGCATACAGAATGCTTTCCCGCAAACCTACACACACACACCCACACACAGCACTCACACACAAACAACCATCGAATTTTCTTACAAGCATACAGAATGCTTTCCCACAAACAAACACACAAAAACACACACTATCACACTAAAGGCACAGCATTCACACTGGTCTCTGGCAGAGCCATCAACACTTGAAAATGCCCTATCATACTCACAAACGTGATCCCGACACACACATACAGAAGAAACACACACAAACACCCATCGACTTTTTCTTACAGGCATACACAGTGGGGTACCCCCAAACACACACACATACAAACACACACACACACTATCACACTCACAACACAGCACTCACACTGGGTCTCTGGCAGAGCCCTCAACACTTGGAACTGCCCAAACATACTTACAAACGTGGCCCGACACACACATACACAAGAAACACACAAAAACACACATCAACTTTTTTTTACACGCATACACAGTTTGGTCCCCCAAACACACACACACACACACACACACTGTCACACTCACAACACAGCACTCACGCTGGGTCTCCGGCGGAACTATCAACATTTGGCATTGCCCAAACATAATCACAAATTTGGTCCCGACACACACATTCAGAAGAAACACACACAAACACCCATCGACTTTTTCTTAGAGGCATACGCAATGGATTCCCGCAAACACACACACACTATTACACTCACAACACAGCACTCACACTGGGTCTCCGGAAGAGCCATCAACACTTGGAACTGCCCAAACATTCTCACAAACCTGGTCCCGACACACACGTTCAGAAAAACACACAAACACACCCATCGATTTTTCTTACAAGCATACACAATGGTCCCAAAAACACAACACACACTATCACACTCACAAAACAGCACTCACACTGGGTCTCCGGCAGAGCAACCAAAACTTCAAATTACCCTAACATACGCACAAACGTGGTCCCAACACAAACATAAAGAAGAAGCACACACAAACACCCATCGACTTTTCTTATAGGCATACACAGTGGGGTATCCCCAAACACACACACACACACACACACACACACACACTGTCACACTCACAACACAACACTCAAGCTGGGTCTCAATCGGAACCATCAATATTTGGATTTGCCCAAACATACTCACAAATTTGGTCTCGACACACACATACAGAAGAAGCACACACAATCACCCGTCGACTTTTTCTAAGAGGCATACACAATGGTTTCCCGCAAACACACACACACACACACACACACTATCACACTCACAACACAGCACTCACGTTAGGTCTCCGGCGGAGCCATCAACACTTGGAACTGCCCTAACATACTTATAAACGTGGTCCCGACACATACATACACAAGAAACACAAACAAACACCCATTGATTTTTCTTATAGGCATACACATTGGTTTCCCACAAACACACACACACACACACAAAAAAAAAACCTATCACACTCACAGCACAGCACTCACACTGTGTCTCCGGCAAGCCATCAACAGTTGGAACTGCCCCAACATACTCAGAAATGTGGTCCCGACACACACATACACAAGAAACACACACAAACACCCATCGATTTTTCTTACAGGCATACACAGTGGTTTCCCGCAAACACACACACACACACGCACACACACTGTCACCCTCACAACGCAGCAGTCACACTGGGTCTCCAGAAGAGCCATTAACACTTGGAACTGCCCGAACATACTCACAAACATGGTCCCATACACACATACACAAGAAACACACAAAAACACCCATCGATTTTTCTTACAAGCATACACAATGGTCCCGAAAACACAACACACACTATCACACTCACAAAACAGCACCCACACTGGGTCTCCGGCAGAGCAATCAAAACTTCGAACTACCCTAACATACGCACAACGTGGTCCCAACACGCACATACAGAAGAAGCACACACAAACACCCATCGAATTTTCTTATAGGCGTACACCGTGGGGTATCCCCAAACACACACACACTCACACACACTGTCACACTCACAACACAGCACTCAAGCTGGGTCTCAGGCGGAACCATCAATATTTGGATTTGCCCAAACTACTCACAAATTTGGTCTCGACATACACATACAGAAGAAACACACACAATCATCCGTCGACTTTTTCTTAGAGGCATACACAATGCTTTCCCGCAAACACACACACACACACACTATCACACTCACAACACAGCACTCACGTTGGGTCTCCGGGGGAGCCAGCAGCACTTGGAACTGCCCTAACATACTTATAAATGTGGTCCTGACACATACATACACAAGAACCACACCCAAACACCCATTGATTTTTCTTATATGCATACACATTGGTTTCCCAAAAACACACACACACACACACACACACACAAACACTATCACACTCACAGCACAGCACTCACACTGCGTCTCCGGCAAGCTATCAACAGTTGGAACTGCCCCAACATACTCAGAAATGTGGTCCCGACACACACATACACAAGAAACACACTCAAACACCCATCGATTTTTCTTACAGGCATACACAATGGTTTCCCGCAAACACACACACACACACTGTCACACTCACAACACAGCACTCACGCTGGGGTCCGGCAGAGCCATCAACAGTTGGGACTGCCCATACATACTCAGAGACGTGGTCCGGACAAATACATACACAAGAAAAACACACAAACACCCATCGACTTTTTCTTACAGGCATACACAGTGGGTTTCCCTGAAACACAGACACACACACACACACACACATGTCACACTCCCAACAGAGCACTCATACTGGGAGCCAGCAGTGCCATCAACACTTGGAACTGCCCAAACATACTCACAAACGTGGCCCAAATACACACAAACACAAGAAACTCACACAAACACCCATCAACTTATTCTTACAGGCATACACAATGGTATCCCGGAAATACACACAAACACACACATACACACTGTCACACTCACAACACAGCACTCACCGTGGGTCTCCGGCAGAGCAATCAACACTTGGAATTGTCCCAGAATACTCACACACATTTTCCCGACACACCCATACACAAGAAACACACACAATCACCCATCGACTTTTTCTTAGAGGCTTACACAATGGTTTCCCACAAACACACACAAACACACACCACTATCACACTCACAACACAGCTATCCCAGTGGGTCTCCGGCAGAGCCAACAACACTTGGAACTGCCTTAACATACTCACATACATGGTCCCAACACACACATACACAAGAAACACATACAAACACCCATCGATTTTCTTACAGCTATAAAAAATGTTTTCCTGCAAACACACACACACACAAACACACACACACACACACTATCACACTCACAACACAGCACTCACACTAGGTCCCCGGCATAGACATCAGCATTTGGAATTCCCTAACATACTCAAAAACGAGGTCCCAACACACACATACACAAGAAACACACAAAAACACCCATCGACTTAATTTACAGGCATACATAATGATTTACCACAAACACATAAACACACACATAAACTATCACACTCACAACGCAACTCTCAGAATGACTTAGATTGCCCTTATATACACACAAACGTGGTCCCGACACACACATACACAGAAACACACACAAACACCCATCGACTTTTCTTACAGGCAGACACAGTGGTGTTCCCAAAACACACACACATACACACACACACACTATGACACTCACAACACAGTACTCACACTGGGTCTCCCGCAGAACCCTCAACAATTGAAACTGCCCTAACATACTCTCAAACGTGGCCCGACACACACATATACAAGTAACACACAAACACCCATCGACTTTTTCTTACAGTCATACACAATGGTTTCCCTGAAACACACACACAGACACACACACACACACACAGTCACACTCACCACACAGCACTCACATTGGGTCTCCGGCATAACCATCAACACTTCGAACTGCCCTAAGATACTCAAAAACGTGGTCCCGACACACACATACACAAAAAACACACACAAACACCCATTGACATTTTCATACAGGCATACACAGTGGGGTTCCCCCAAACACACACCCACACACATTATTATTACACTCACAACAGAGCACTCACACTGTGTCTCCAGCAGAGCCATCAGCACTTGGAACTGCCCTGACATACTCACAAACGTGGTCTCGAAACACGCATACACAAGAAACACACACAAACACCCATTGACATTTTCTTACAGGCATATACAATGGTTTCCCGCAAACATACACACACACTGTCACACTCACAACACAGCACTCACAGTGGGTATCCAGCAGAGCCATCAACACTTGGAACTGCCCTAACATACTACAAACGTGGTACCAACACACACATACAGAAGAAACACACACAAACACCCATCGATTTTTTTTTACAGGCATACACAATGGTTTCCCGCAAACAAACACACACGCAAACTCACTATCACACTCACAACACAGCACTCACTCTGGCACTTGTATGTGCCCTAGCAGACACACAAACGTGGTCCCGACACACACATACACAAGAAACACACAAAAATATCCTTCGACTTTTTCTTACAGGCAGCCACAGTGGGGTTCCCCCAAACACACACCCACACACACACACACTGTCAAACTCACAACACAGCACTCACACTGGGCCCCGGCTGAGCCATCAACACTTGGAACTACCCTAACATACTCACAAACGTGGTCCCGACACAAACATACACAAGAAACACACACAAACTCCCATTGACTTTCTCTTACAGTCATACACAATGGTTTCCGCAAAAACACACACACACTATCACACTCACAACACAGCATTCACACTGGCACTTGAATCTGCCCTAACATACAAACAAACGTGGTCCCGACACACACATACACAAGAAACACACACAAACACCCATCAACTTTTGTTACAGGCAGACAGAGTGGGGTTTCCCCAAACACACACACACACACACACACACACTGTCACACGAACAACACAGTACTCACACTGGGCCTCGGCAGAGCCATCTACACTTCGAACTGCCCTAACATACTCACAAACGTTTTACCGACACACACATACACAAGAAACACACACAAACACCCATCGACTTTTTCTTACAGGAATACACAATGGTTTCCCGAGAACACACACACACACTGTCACACTTACAACACAGCACTCACAATGGGTATCCAGCAGAACCATCAACACTTGGAACTGCCCTAAAATATTCACATATGTGGTCGCGACACACACATACACATGAAACTCTTACAAACATCCATCGACTTATTCTTACAGGCATACACAATGTTTTCCCACAAACACAAACACACACAGAAACACACTCAGCCACACTCACAACACAGCACTCACACTGGCACTTGGAACTGCCCCAACATACTCACAAACGTGGTCCCCACACACACATACACAAGAAACACACACACCCATCGACTTTTTCTTAGAAGCATACACTGTGGGGTTCCCCCAAACACACACATACAGACACACACACACACAGTCACACTCACGACACAGCACTCTCACTGGGTCTCCAGCAGAGCCATCAACACTTGGAACTGCCCTAACATATTCACAAATGTGGTCCTGACACACACATACAGAAGAAACACAAACAAACACCCTTCGAATTTTTCTTATAGGTATACAAAATGGTTTCCCGCAAACACACACACAGACACGCACACACACTGTCAGACTCACAACACAGCACTCACACTGGATCTCCAGCAAAGCCATGAACACTTGGAACTGCCCTCACACACTCACAAATGTGGTCCTGAAACACACATACGCAGGAACGCACAAATACACCCATCGACTTTTTCTTACAGGCATACACAATGGTTTCCCGAAAATACACACACACACACTGTCACACTCACAACACAGCACTCACTCTATACCTCGGCAGAGACATCAACACTTGGAACTACCCTAACATACTCACAAACGTTTTCCCAACACAGACATACACAAGAAACACACAGAAACACCCATCGACATTTTCTTACAGGCATACAAATGGTTTCCCGCAACACACACACACTATCACACTCACAACACAGCACTGACACTGGGTCCCCGGCATAGACATCAGGATTTGGAATTCCCTAACATACTCAAAAACGAGGTCCCAACACACACATACACAGGAAACACACAAAAACACCCATCGACTTTATTTACAGGCATACATAATGGTTTACCACAAACACATAAACACACACATAAACTATCACACTCACAACACAACTCTCAGAATGACTTGGAACTACCCTTATATACACACAAACGTGGTCCTGACACACACATACACAAGAAACACACACAAACACCCATCGACTTTTCTTACAGGCAGACACAGTGGTGTAACCCAAAACACACACACACACACACTGTCACTCTCACAACACAGCACTCACACTGCGTCTGCAGCAGAGCCATCAACACTTGGAACTGCCCTAAAATATTCACAAATGTGGTCGCGACACACACATACACATGAAACTCTCACAAACATCCATCGACTTATTCTTACAGGCATACACAATGTTTTCCCACAAACACAAACACACACAGAAACACACGCTGCCACACTCACAACACAGCACTCACACTGGCACTTGGAACTGCCCCAACATACTCACAAACGTGGTCCCCACTCCACATACACAAGAAACACACACACCCATCGACTTTTTCTTAGAAGCAACACAGTGGGGTTTCCCCAAACACACACATACAGACACACACACACACACTGTCACACTCACAACACAGCACTCTCACTGAGTCTCCAGCAGAGCCATCAACACTTGGAACTGCCCTAACATATTCACAAATGTTATCCCGACACACATATACACAAGAAACACACACAAACACCCATCGACTTTTTCTTACAAGCAGACACAGTGGGGTTCCCCCAAACACACACACACACACTGTCACACTCACAAAACAGCACTCACACTGTTCCTTGCAGATCCATCACCACTTGGAACAGCCATGACATACCCAAAAACGTTGTCCCGACACACACATACACAAGAAACATAAACAAACACCCATCGACTTTTTCTTACAGGCATACAAAATGGTTTCCCGCAAACACACACACACACACACACACACACACTATCACACTCACAACACATCACTCACACTGGGTCCCCGGCATAGACATCAACATTTGGAATTCCCTAACATACTCAAAAACGAGATCCCAACAAACACATACAAAGGAAACACACAAAAACACCCATCGACTTTATTTAAAGGCATACATAATGGTTTACCACAAACCCATAAACAAACACATAAACTATCACACTCACAACACAACTCTCAGAATGACTTGGAAATACCCTTATATACAGACAAACGTGTTCCCGACACACACATACACAAGAAACACACACAAAAACCCATCACTCTTCTTACACGCAGACACAGGGGAGTTCTCCAAAACACACACACACACACACACACACTGTCACACTCACAACACAGCACTCACACTGGGTCTGCAGCAGAGCCATCAACACTTGGAACTGCCCTGACACACTCACATACGTGGTCCCGAAACACACATTCACAAGAAACACACGTAAACACCCATCGACTTTTTCATACAAGCGTACTCAACGGTTTCCCGCAAACACACACAAACACACACACACTATGACATTCAGAACACAGCACTCACACGGGCACTTGAATCGGCCCTAACATACACACAAACGTGGTTCCGACACACACATACACAAGAAACACACACAAACACCCATTGACATTTTCTTACAGGCAGACACAGTGGGGTTCCCCCAAACACAATCACACACACTGTCACACTCACAACACAGCACTCACACTGTTCCTTGTAGAGCCATCACCACTTGGAACTGCCCTGACATACCTAAAAACGTTGTCCCGAGACACACATACACAAGAAACACACAGAAACACCCATCGACTTTTTCTTACAGGCATACAAAATGGTTTCGCGCAAACACACACACACACTATCACACTCACAACACAGCACTCACACTGGGTCCACGGCATAGACATCAACATTTGGAATTCCCTAACATACTCAAAAACGAGGTCCCAACACACACATACACAGGAAACACACAAAAACACCCATCGACTTTATTTACAGGCATACTTAATGGTTTACCACAAACACATAAACACACACATAAACTATCACACTCACAACACAACTCTCAGAATGACTTGGAACTACCCATATATACAAACAAACGTGGTCCCGACACACACATACACAAGAAACACACACAAACACCCATCGACTTTTTCTTACAGGCATAAAAATTGGTTTCCCGCAAACACACACACACACACACACACTATCACACTCACAACACAGCACTCACACTGGGTCCCCGGCATAGACATCAACATTTGGATTTCCCTAACATACTCAAAAACGAGGTCCCAACACACACATACACAAGAAACACACAAAAATACCCATCAACTTTATTTACAGTCATACACAATGGTTAACCACAAACACATTAACACACACATAAACTTTCACACTCACAACACAACACTCAGAATGACTTGGAACTACCCTTATATACACACAAATGTCGGCCCGACACACACATACACAAGAAACATTCACAAACATCCATCGACTTTTCTTACAGGCAGACACAGTGGTGTTCCCCAAAACACACACACACACACACACTGTCACACTCACAATACAGCACTCACACTGGGTCTGCAGCAGAGCCATCAACACTTGGAACTGCCCTGACACACTCACCTACGTGGTCCCGAAACACACATTCACAAGAATCACACGTAAACACCCATCGACTTCCTCATACAGGCGTACTCAACGGTTTCCCGCAAACACACACAGACACACACACACTATCACACTCAGAACACAGCACTCACACGGGCACTTGAATCTGCCATAACATACACACAAACGTGGTCCCGATACACACATACGCAAGAAACACACACAAACACCCATCGACATTTTCTTACAGCCAGACACAGTGGGGTTCCCCAAAACACACACACACACACACACTGTCACAGTCACAACAAAGCACTCACACTGTTCCTTGCAGAGCCATCAACACTTGGAACTGCCCTGACATACCAAAAATGTTGTCCTGACACACACATACACAAGAAACACACACAAACACCCATCGACTTTTTCTTACAGGCATACAAAATGGTTTCCCGCAAAGACGCACACACACACACACACACACACATTCACACTCTGAACACAGCACTCAACGGGCACTTGTATCTGCCCTAACATACACACAAATGTGGTTCCGACACACACATACACAAGAAACACACACAAACACCCATCGACATTTTCTTACAGGAATAAAAATTGGTTTCCCATAAACACACACACACACACACACACTATCACACTCACAACACAGCACTCACACTGGGTCCCTGGCATAGACATCAACATTTGGAATTCCCTAACATACTCAAAAACGAGGTCCCAACACACACATACACAGGAAACACACAAAAACACCCATCGACTTTATTTACAGGCATACATAATGGTTTACCACAAACACATAAACACACACATAAACTATCACACTCACAACACAACTCTCAGAATGACTTGGAACTAACCTTATATACACACAAATGTGGTCCGGACACACACATACACAAGAAACACACACAAACACCCATCGACTTTTCTTACATGCAGACACAGTGGTGTTCCCTAAAACACACACACTCACACTGTCACACTCACAACACAGCACTCACACTGGGACCCCGACATAGACATCAACATTTGGAAAACCCTAACATACTCAAAAACGAGGTCCCAACACACACGTACACAAGAAACACACCAAAACATCCATCAACTTTATTTACACTCATACATAATGGTTTACCACCAACCCATAAACACACACATAAACTATCACACTCACAACGCAACTCTCATAATGACTTGGAACTACCCTTATATACACACAAATGTGGTCCCGACACACACATACAGAAGAAACACACACAAACTTCCATCGACTTTTCTTACAGGCAGACTCAGCGGTGTTCCCCAAAACACACACACACACACTGTCACACTCACAATACAGCACTCACACTGGGTCTGCAGCAGAGCCATCAACACTTGGAACTGCCCTGACACACTCACCTACGTGGTCCCGAAACACACATTCACAAGAATCACACGTAAACACCCATCGACTTCTCATACAGGCGTACTCAACGGTTTCCCGCAAACACACACAGACACACACACACTATCACACTCAGAACACAGCACTCACACGGGCACTTGAATCTGCCATAACATACACACAAACGTGGTCCCGACACACACATACGCAAGAAACACACACAAACACCCATCGACATTTTCTTACAGCCAGACACAGTGGGGTTACCCCAAACACACACACACACACACACTGTCACACTCACAACACAGCACTCACACTGTTCCTTGCAGAGCCATCACCACTTGGAACTGTCCTGACATACCCAAAAACGTTGTCCCGACACACACATACACAAGAAACACACACAAACACCCATCGACTTTTTCTTAAAGGCATACAAAATGGTTTCCCACAAACACACACACACACACACACACTATCACACTCACAACACAGCACTCACACTGGGTCCCCGGCACAGACATCAACATTTGGAATTCCCTAACATAGTCAAAAACGAGCTCCCGACACACACATATTCAAGAAACACACAAAAACACCCATCGACTTTATTTACAGGCATACATAATGGTTTACCACAAACACATAAACACACACATAAACTATCACACTCACAATACAACTCTCAGAATGACTTGGAACTACCCTTAAATACACACAAACGGTGTCCCGACACACACATACACAAGAAACACACACAAACACCCATCACTTTTCTTACAGGCAGACACAGTGGTGTTCCCCAAAACACACACACACACACACTGTCCCACTCACAACACAGCACTCACACTGGGTCCGCAGCAGAGCCATTAACACTTGGAACTGCCCTGACACACTCACATACGTGGTCCCGAAACACACATTCACAAGAAACACACATAAACACCCATCGAATTTTTCATACAGGCGTACTCAACGGTTTCCCGCAAACACAGACAGACACACACACACTATCACACTCAGAACTAAGCACTCACACGGGCACTTGAATCTGCCCTAACATACACACCAACGTGGTCCCGACACACACATACACAAGAAACACACAGAAACACCCATCGACATTTTCTTACAGGCAGACACAGTGAGGTTCCCCCAAACACACACACACACACTGTCACACTCACAACACAGCACACACACTGTTCCTTGCAGAGGCATCACCACTTGGAACTTCCCTGACATACCCAAAAACGTTGTCCCGACAGACACATACACAAGAAACACAAACAAACACCCATCGACTTTTTCATACAGGCATACAAAATTATTTTCTGCAAACACGCACACCCACACACACACACACACACACACTATCACACTGTGAACAGAGCACTCACACTGGGTCCCCGGCATAGACATCAACATTTGGAAATGCCTAACATATTCAAAAACGAGATCCCAACACACACGTACACAAGAAACACACCAAAACATCCATCGACTTTATTTACACTCATACATAATGGTTTACCACCAACCCATAAACACACACATAAACTAACACACTCACAACGCAACTCTCAGAATGACTTGGAACTACCCTTACATACACACAAATGTGGTCCGGACACACACATACACAAGAAACACACACAAACATTCATCGACTTTACTTACAGGCAGACACAGTGGTGTTCCCCAAAACACACACACACACACACTGTCACACTCACAATACAGCACTCACACTGGGTCTGCAGCAGAGCCATCAACACTTGGAACTGCCCTGACACACTCACATACGTGGTCCCGAAACACACATTCACAAGAAACACACGTAAACACCCATCGACTTTTTCATACAGGCGTACTCAACGGTTTCCCGCAAACACACACACACACACACACACACACACTATGACACTCAGAACACAGCACTCACACGGGCATTGAATCGGCCCTAACATACACACAAACGTGGTTCCGACACACACATACACAAGAAACACACACAAACACCCATCGACATTTTCTTACAGGCAGACACAGTGGGGTTCCCCCAAACACACACACACACACTGTCACACTCACAACACAGCACTCACACTGTTCCTTGCAGAGCCATCACCACTTGGAACTGCCCTGACATACCCAAAAACGTTGTCCCGAGACACACATACACAAGAAACACACAGAAACACCCATCGACTTTTTCTTACAGGCATACAAAATGGTTTCGCGCAAACACACAGACACACTATCACACTCACAACACAGCACTCACACTGGGTCCACGGCATAGACATCAGGATTTGGAATTCCCTAACATACTCAAAAACGAGGTCCCAACACACACATACACAAGAAACACACAAAAATACCCATGAACTTTATTTACAGTCATACACAATGGTTAACCACAAACACATAAAAACACACATAAACTATGACACTCACAACACAACGCTCAGAATGACTTAGAACTACCCTTATATACACACAAATGTGGGCCCGACACACACATACACAAGAAACATTCACAAACATCCATCGACTTTTCAAACAGGCAGACACAGTGGTGTTCCCCAAAACACACACACACACTGTCACACTCACAACACAGCACTCACACTGTGTCTGCAGCAGAGCCATCAACACTTGGAACTGCCCTGACACACTCACATACGTGGTCCCGAAACACACATACACAAGAAACACACATAAACACCCATTGACTTTTTTATACAGGCGTACTCAACGGTTTCCCGCAAACACACAGACACACACACACTATCACACTCAGAACACAGAACTCACACGGGCACTTGAATCTGCCCTAACATACACACAAACGTGGTCCCGACACATATATACACAAGAAACACACTCAAACACCCATCGACATTTTCTTATAGGCAGTCACAGTGGGGTTCCCCAAAACACACACACACACACTGTCACACTCACAACACAGCACTCACACTGTTCCTTGCAGAGCCATCACCAATGGAACTGACCTGACATACCCAAAAACGTTGTCCCGACACACACATACACAAGAAACCCACACAAACACCCATCGACTTTATTTACAGGCATACATAATGGTTTACCACAAACACATAAACACACACATAAACTATCACACCACAACACAATTCTCAGAATGACTAGGAACTACCCTTATATACACACAAACGTGGTCCTGACACACATACACAAGAAACACACACAAACACCCATCACTTTTCTTACAGGCAGACACAGTGGTGTTCCCCAAAACACACACACACACACACAGACTGTCACACTCACAACACAGCACTCACACTGGGTCTCCAGCAGAGCCATCAACAGTTGGAACTGCCCTGACACACTCACATATGTGGTCCCGAAACACACATTCACAAGAAACACACATAAACACCCATCGCCTTTTTCATACAGGAGTACTCAACGGTTTCCCGCAAACACACACAGACACACACACACTATCACACTCAGAACACAGCACTCACACGGGCATTGAATCGGCCCTAACATACACACAAACGTGGTACCGACACACACATACACAAGAAACACACAAAAATACCCATGAACTTTATTTACAGTCATACACAATGGTTAACCACAAACACATAAACACACACATAAACTATCACACTCACAACACAACTCTCAGAATGACTTGGAACTACCCTTATATACACACAAATGTGGCCCCGACAACACATACACAAGAAACACACACACACATCCATCGACTTTTCTTAGAGGCAGACACAATGGTGTTCCCCAAACACACACATACACACTGTCACACTCACAACACAGCACTCACACTGTCCCTTCCAGAGCCATCACCACTTGGAACTCCCCTGACATACCCAAAAACGTGGTCCCGACACACACATACACAAGAAACACACACAAACACCCATCGACTTTTCTTACAGGCAGACACAGTGGTGTTCCCCAAAACACACACACACACTGTCACACTCACACCACAGCACTCACACTGGGTCCCCGGCATAGACATCAACATTTGGAATTAACTAACATACTCAAAAACGAGGTCCCAACACACACATACACAAGGAACACACAAAAACACCCATCGACTTTATTTACAGTCATACATAATGGTTTACCACAAACACGTTAACACACACTTAAACTATCACACTCACAACACAACTCTTAGAATGACTTGGAACTACCCTTATATACACAGAAACATGGTCCCGACACACACATACACAAGAAACACACACAAACATCCATCGACCTTTCTTACAGGCAGACACAGTGGTGTTCCCCAAAACACACACACACACACACTGTCACACTCACAACACAGCATTCACACTGGGTCTGCAGGAGAGCCATCAACACTTGGAACTGCCCTGACACACTCACATACGTGGTCCCGAAACACACATACACAAGAAACACACATAAACACCCATCGACTTTTTCATACTTGCGTACACAATGGTTTCCCGCAAACACACACAGACACACACACACTATGACACTCAGAACACAGCACTCACACGGGCACTTGAATCTGCCCTATAATACACACAAATGTGGTTCCGACACGAACATACACAAGAAACACACACAAACACCCATCGACATTTTCTTACAGGCAGACACAGTGGTGTTCCCCAAAACACACACACACACACTGTCACACTCACAACACAGCACTCACACTGGGTCCCCGGCACAGACATCAACATTTGGAATTCCCTAACATAGTCAAAAACGAGGTCCCGACACACACATACACAAGAAACACACACAAACACCCATCGACTTTTTTCTTACAGGCATAAAAATTGGTTTCCCGCAAACACACACACACACACACACACACACACACACACTATCACACTCACAACACAGCACTCACACTGGGTCCCCGGCATAGACATCAACATTTGGAATTCCCTAACATACTCAAAAACAAGGTCCCAACACACACATACACAGGAAACACACAAAAACACCCATCGACTTTATTTACAGGCATACATAATGGTTTACCACAAACACATAAACACACACATAAACTATCACACTCACAACACAACTCTCAGAATGACTTGGAACTATCCTTATATACACACAAACGTGATCCCGACACACACATACAAAAGAAAAACACAAACACACATCGACTTTTCTTACAGGCAGACACAGTGGTGTTCCCAACAACACACACACACACACTGTCACACTCACAACACAGCACTCACAGTGGGTCCCCGGCATAGACATCAACATTGGGAATTCCCTAACATACTCAAAAACGAGGTCCCAACACACACATACACAAGAAACACACCAAAACACCCTTCGACTTTATTTACAGTCATACATAATGGTTTACCACAAACACATAAACACACACATAAACTATCACACTCACAACACAACCCTCAGAATGACTTGGAACTACCCTTATATACACACAAATGTGGTCCCGACACACACATACACAAGAAACATACACAAACATCCATCGACTTTTCTTAGAGGCAGACACAGTATTGTTCCCCAAAACACACACACACACTGTCACACTCACAACACAGCACTCACACTGGGTCTGCAGCAGAGCCACCAATACTTGGAACTGCCCTGACACACTCACATACGTGGTCCCGAAACACACATACAGAAGAAACACACATGAACACCCATCGACTTTTTCATACAGGCGTACTCAACGGTTTCCCGCAAACACACACAGACACACAAACACTATCACACTCAGAACACAGCACTCACACGGGCACTTAAATCTGCCCTAACATAAAAACAAACGTGGTCCCGACACACACATACACAAGAAACACACTCAAACACCCATCGACATTTTCTTATAGGCAGACACAGTGGGGTTCCCCAAAACACACACATACACACTGTCACACTCACAACACAGCACTCACATTGTTCCTTGCAGAGCCATCAACACTTGGAACTGCCCTGACATACCAATAAATGTTGTCCTGACACACACATACACAAGAAACACGCACAAACACCCATCGACTTTTTCATACAGGCATACAAAATTGTTTCCAGCAAACACGCACACGAACACACACACACACACACTATCACACTGTGAACACAGCATTCACACTGGGTCCCCGGCATAGACATCAAAATTTGGAATTCCCTAACATACGCAAAAACGAGGTCCCAACACACACATACACAAGAAACACACCAAAACACCCTTAGACTTTATTTACAGGCATACATAATGGTTTACCACAAACACATAAACACACACATAAACTATCACACTCACAACACAACTCTCAGAATGACTTGGAACTACCCTTATATACACACAAATGTGTTCCCGACACACACATACACAAGAAACACACACAAACATCCATCGACTTTTCTTACAGGCAGACACAGTGGTGTTCCCCAAAACACACACACACAACACTGTCACACTCACAACACAGCACTCACACTGGGTCTGCAGCAGAGCCATCAACACTTGGAACTGCCCTGACACACTCACATACGTGGTCCCGATACACCCATACACAAGAAACGCAAATAAACAACCATCGACTTTTTCATACAGGCGTACACAACGGATTCCCGCAAACACACACAGACACACCCACACTATGACACTCAGAACACAGCACTCACACGGGCACTTGTATCTGCCCTAACATACACACAAATGTGGTTCCGACACACACATACACAAGAAACACACACAAACACCCATCGACATTTTCTTACAGGAATAAAAATTGGTTTTCCGTAAACACACACACACACACTATCACACTCACAACACAGCACTCACACTGGGTCCCCGGCATAGACATCAACATTTGGAATTCCCTAACATACTCAAAAACGAGGTCCCAACACACACATACACAGGAAACACACAAAAACACCCATCGACTTTATTTACAGGCATACATAATTGTTTACCACAAACAAATAAACACACACATAAACTATCACACTCACAACACAACTCTCAGAATGACTTGGAACTACCCATATATACAAACAAACGTGGTCCCGACACACACATACACAAGAAACACACACAAACACCCATCGACTTTTTCTTACAGGCATAAAAATTGGTTTCCCGCAAACACACACACACACACACACACACTATCACACTCACAACACAGCACTCACACTGGGTCCCCGGCATAGACATCAACATTTGGATTTCCCTAACATACTCAAAAACGAGGTCCCAACACACACATACACAAGAAACACACAAAAATACCCATCAACTTTATTTACAGTCATACACAATGGTTAACCACAAACACATAAACACACACATAAACTATCACATTCACAACACAACGCTCAGAATGACTTGGAACTACCCTTATATACACACAAATGTCGGCCCGAGACACACATACACAAGAAACATTCACAAACATCCATCGACTTTTCTTACAGGCAGACACAGTGGTGTTCCCCAAAACACACACACACACTCTCACACTCACAACACAGCACTCACACTTGGTCTGCGGCAGAGCCATCAACACTTGGAACTGCCCTGACACACTCACATACGTGGTCCCGAAACACACATACACAAAAAACACACATAAACACCCATCGACTTTTTCATACAGGCGTACACAACGGTTTCCCGCAAACACACACAGACACACACACACTATCACAATCAGAACACAGAACTCACACGGGCACTTGAATCTGCCCTAACATACACACAAACGTGGTCCCGACACACATATACACAAGAAACACACTCAAGCACCCATCGACATTTTCTTATAGGCAGACACAGTGGGGTTCCCCAAAACACACACACACACACTGTCACACTCACAACACAGCACTCACACTGGGTCCCCGGCACAGACATCAACATTTGGAATTCCCTAACATAGTCAAAAACGAGGTCCCGACACACACATACACAAGAAACACACACAAACACCCATCGACTTTTTTCTTACAGGCATAAAAATTGGTTTCCCGCAAACACACACACACACACACACACACTATCACACTATCACACTCACAACACAGCATTCACACTGGGTCCCCGGCATAGACATCAACATTTGGAATTCCCTAACATACTCAAAAACAAGGTCCCAACACACACATACACAGGAAACACACAAAAACACCCATCGACTTTATTTACAGGCATACATAATGGTTTACCACAAACACATAAACACACACATAAACTATCACACTCACAAAACAACTCTCAGAATGACTTGGAACTACCCTTATATACACACAAACGTGTTCCCGACACACACATAAACAAGAAACACACACAAACACCCATCGCTTTTCTTACAGGCAGACACAGTGGTGTTCCCAACAACACACACACACACACTGTCACACTCACAACACAGCACTCACACTGGGTCCCCGGCATAGACATCAACATTTGGAATTCCCTAACATACTCAAAAATGAGGTCCCAACACACACATACACAAGAAACACACCAAAACACCCTTCGACTTTATTTATAGTCATACATAATGGTTTACCACCAACACATAAACACACACATAAACTATCACACTCACAACACAACTCTCAGAATGACTTGGAACTACCCTTATATACACACAAATGTGGTCCCGACACACACATACACAAGAAACATACACAAACATCCATCGACTTTTCTTAGAGGCAGACACAGTATTGTTCCCCAAAACGCACACACACACTGTCACACTCACAACACAACACTCATACTGGGTGCGCAGCAGAGCCACAAATACTTGGAACTTCCCTGACACACTCACATATGTGGTCCCGAAACACACATACAGAAGACACACACATGAACACCCATCGACTTTTTCATACAGGCGTACTCAACGGTTTCCCGCAAACACACACAGACACACAAACACTATCACACTCAGAACACAGCACTCACATGGGCACTTGAATCGGCCCTAAGATAAAAACAAACGTGGTCCCGACACACACAACACAAGAAACACACTCAAAACCCATCGACATTTTCTTATAGGCAGACACAGTGGGGTTCCCCAAAACACACACACACACACACACACTGTCACACTCACAACACAGCACTCACACTGTTCCTTGCAGAGCCATCAACACTTGGAACTGCCCTGACATACCAATAAATGTTGTCCTGACACACACATACACAAGAAACACACAGAAACACCCATCGACTTTTTCATACAGGCATACAAAATTGATTTCCGCAAACACGCACACCCACACACACACACACACACACTATCACACTGTGAACAGAGCACTCACACTGGGTCCCCGGCATAGACATCAACATTTGGAAATCCCTAACATATTCAAAAACGAGATCCCAACACACACGTACACAAGAAACACACCAAAACATCCATCGACTTTATTTACACTCATACATAATGGTTTACCACCAACCCATAAACACACACATAAATTATCACACTCACAACGCAACTCTCAGAATGACTTGGAACTACCCTTACATACACACAAATGTGGTCCCGACACACACATACACAAGAAACACACACAAACATCCATCGACTTTACTTACAGGCAGACACAGTGGAGTTCCCCAAAACACACACACACACACTGTCACACTCACAATACAGCACTCACACTGGGTCTGCAGCAGAGCCATCAACACTTGGAACTGCCCTGACACACTCACATACGTGGTCCCGCAACACACATTCACAAGAAACACACGTAAACACCCATCGACATTTTCATACAGGCGTACTCAATGGTTTCCCGCAAACACACACACACACACACACACAGACACTATGACACTCAGAACACAGCACTCACACGGGCATTGAATCGGCCCTAACATTAACAAACGTGGTTCCGACACACACATACACAAGAAACACACACAAACACCCATCGACATTTTCTTACAGGCAGACACAGTGGGGTTCCCCCAAACACACACACACACACTGTCACACTCACAACACAGCACTCACACTGTTCCTTGCAGAGCCATCACCACTTGGAACTGCCCTGACATACCCAAAAACGTTGTCCCGAGACACACATACACAAGAAACACACAGAAACACCCATCGACTTTTTCTTACAGGCATACAAAATGGTTTCGCGCAAACACACAGACACACTATCACACTCACAACACAGCACTCACACTGGGTCCACCGCATAGACATCAGGATTTGGAATTCCCTAACATACTCAAAAACGAGGTCCCAACACACACATACACAAGAAACACACAAAAATACCCATCAACTTTATTTACAGTCATACACAATGGTTAACCACAAACACATAAACACACACATAAACTATCACACTCACAACACAACGCTCAGAATGACTTGGAACTACCCTTATATACACACAAATGTGGGCCCGACACACACATACACAAGAAACATTCACAAACATCCATCGACTTTTCAAACAGGCAGACACAGTGGTGTTCCCCAAAACACACACACACACTGTCACACTCACAACACAGCACTCACACTGTGTCTGCAGCAGAGCCATCAACACTTGGAACTGCCCTGACACACTCACATACGTGGTCCCGAAACACACATACACAAGAAACACACACAAACACCCATCGACTTTTCTTACAGGCAGACACAGTGGTGTTCCCCAAAACACACACACACACACACTGTCACGCTCACACCACAGCACTCACACTGGGTCCCCGGCATAGACATCAACATTTTGAATTAACTAACATACTCAAAAACGAGGTCCCAACACACACATACACAAGGAACACACAAAAACACCCATCGACTTTATTTACAGTCATACATAATGGTTTACCACCAACACATAAACACACACATAAACTATCACACTCACAACACAACTCTCAGAATGACTTGGAACTACCCTTATATACACACAAATGTAGTCCCGACACACACATACACAAGAAACATACACAAACATCCATCGACTTTTCTTAGAGGCAGACACAGTATTGTTCCCCAAAACGCACACACACACTGTCACACTCACAACACAGCACTCATACTGGGTGTGCAGCAGAGCCACAAATACTTGGAACTTCCCTGACACACTCACATATGTGGTCCCGAAACACACATACAGAAGACACTCACATGAACACCCATCGACTTTTTCATACAGGCGTACTCAACGGTTTCCCGCAAACACACACAGACACACAAACACTATCACACTCAGAACACAGCACTCACATGGGCACTTGAATCGGCCCTAAGATACAAACAAACGTGGTCCCGACACACACAACACAAGAAACACAGTCAAAACCCATCGACATTTTCTTATAGGCAGACACAGTGGGGTTCCCCAAAACACACAGACACACACTGTCACACTCACAACACAGCACTCACACTGTTCCTTGCAGAGCCATCAACACTTGGAACTGCCCTGACATACCAATAAATGTTGTCCAGACACACACATACACAAGAAACACACAGAAACACCCATCGACTTTTTCATACAGGCATACAAAATTGTTTTCTGCAAACACGCACACCCACACACACACACACACACACACACACTATCACACTGTGAACAGAGCACTCACACTGGGTCCCCGGCATACACATCAACATTTGGAAATCCCTAACATATTCAAAAACGAGATCCCAACACACACGTACACAAGAAACACACCAAAACATCCATCGACTTTATTTACACTCATACATAATGGTTTACCACCAACCCATAAACACACACATAAACTATCACACTCACAACGCAACTCTCAGAATGAATTGGAACTACCCTTACATACACACAAATGTGGTCCCGACACACACATACACAAGAAACACACACAAACATCCATCGACTTTACTTACAGGCAGACACAGTGGTGTTCCCCAAAACACACACACACACTGTCACACTCACAATACAGCACTCACACTGGGTCTGCAGCAGAGCCATCAACACTTGGAACTGCCCTGACACACTCACATACGTGGTCCCGCAACACACATTCACAAGAAACACACGTAAACACCCATCGACTTTTTCATACAGGCGTACTCAACGGTTTCCCGCAAACACACACACACACACACACACACACACTATGACACTCAGAACACAGCACTCACTGGGGCATTGAATCGGCCCAAACATACACACAAACGTGATTCCGACACACACATACACAAGAAACACACACAAACACCCATCGACATTTTCTTACAGGCAGACACAGTGGGTTCCCCCAAACACACACACACACACTGTCACACTCACAACACAGCACTCACACTGTTCCTTGCAGAGCCATCACCACTTGGAACTGCCCTGACATACCCAAAAACGTTGTCCCGAGACACACATACACAAGAAACACACAGAAACACCCATCGACTTTTTCTTACAGGCATACAAAATGGTTTCGTGCAAACACACAGACACACTATCACACTCACAACACAGCACTCACACTGGGTCCACGGCATAGACATCAGGATTTGGAATTCCCTAACATACTCAAAAACGAGGTCCCAACACACACATACACAAGAAACACACAAAAATACCCATCAACTTTATTTACAGTCATACACAATGGTTAACCACAAACACATAAACACACACATAAACTATCACACTCACAACACAACGCTCAGAATGACTTGGAACTACCCTTATATACACACAAATGTGGGCCCGACACACACATACACAAGAAACATTCACAAACATCCATCGACTTTTCAAACAGGCAGACACAGTGGTGTTCCCCAAAACACACACACACACTGTCACACTCACAACACAGCACTCACACTGTGTCTGCAGCAGAGCCATCAACACTTGGAACTGCCCTGACACACTCACATACGTGGTCCCGAAACACACATACACAAGAAACACACACAAACACCCATCGACTTTTCTTACAGGCAGACACAGTGGTGTTCCCCAAAACACACACACACACACACTGTCACACTCACACCACAGCACTCACACTGGATCCCCGGCATAGACATCAACATTTGGAATTAACTAACATACTCAAAAACGAGGTCCCAACACACACATACACAAGGAACACACAAAAACACCCATCGACTTCATTTACAGTCATACATAATGGTTTACCACCAACACATAAACACACACATAAACTATCACACTCACAACACAACTCTCAGAATGACTTGGAACTACCCTTATATACACACAAATGTGGTCCCGACACACACATACACAAGAAACATACACAAACATCCATCGACTTTTCTTAGAGGCAGACACAGTATTGTTCCCCAAAACGCACACACACACTGTCACACTCACAACAGAGCACTCATACTGGGTGTGCAGCAGAGCCACAAATACTTGGAACTTCCCTGACACACTCACATATGTGGTCCCGAAACACACATACAGAAGACACCCACATGAACACCCATCGACTTTTTCATACAGGCGTACTCAACGGTTTCCCGCAAACACACACAGACACACAAACACTATCACACTCAGAACACAGCACTCACATGGGCACTTGAATCGGCCCTAAGATACAAACAAACGTGGTCCCGACACACACAACACAAGAAACACACTCAAAACCCATCGACATTTTCTTATAGGCAGACACAGTGGGGTTCCCCAAAACACACAGACACACACTGTCACACTCACAACACAGCACTCACACTGTTCCTTGCAGAGCCATCAACACTTGGAACTGCCCTGACATACCAATAAATGTTGTCCTGACACACACATACACAAGAAACACACAGAAACACCCATCGACTTTTTCATACAGGCATACAAAATTGTTTTCCGCAAACACGCACACCCACACACACACACACACACACACACTATCACACTGTGAACAGAGCACTCACACTGGGTCCCCGGCATAGACATCAACATTTGGAAATCCCTAACATATTCAAAAACGAGATCCCAACACACACGTACACAAGAAACACACCAAAACATCCATCGACTTTATTTACACTCATACATAATGGTTTACCACCAACCCATAAACACACACATAAACTATCACACTCACAACGCAACTCTCAGAATGACTTGGAACTACCCTTACATACACACAAATGTGGTCCCGACACACACATACACAAGAAACACACACAAACATCCATCGACTTTACTTACAGGCAGACACAGTGGAGTTCCCCAAAACACACACACACACACTGTCACACTCACAATACAGCACTCACACTGGGTCTGCAGCAGAGCCATCAACACTTGGAACTGCCCTGACACACTCACATACGTGGTCCCGCAACACACATTCACAAGAAACACACGTAAACACCCATCGACATTTTCATACAGGCGTACTCAATGGTTTCCCGCAAACACACACACACACACACACACAGACACTATGACACTCAGAACACAGCACTCACACGGGCATTGAATCGGCCCTAACATTAACAAACGTGGTTCCGACACACACATACACAAGAAACACACACAAACACCCATCGACATTTTCTTACAGGCAGACACAGTGGGGTTCCCCCAAACACACACACACACACTGTCACACTCACAACACAGCACTCACACTGTTCCTTGCAGAGCCATCACCACTTGGAACTGCCCTGACATACCCAAAAACATTGTCGCGAGACACACATACACAAGAAACACACAGAAACACCCATCGACTTTTTCTTACAGGAATACAAAATGGTTTCCTTCAAAGACACACACACACACTATCACACTCACAACACAGCACTCACACTGGGTCCACGGCATAGACATCAGGATTTGGAATTCCCTAACATACTCAAAAACGAGGTCCCAACACACACATACACAAGAAACACACAAAAATACCCATGAACTTTATTTACAGTCATACACAATGGTTAACCACAAACACATAAACACACACATAAACTATCACACTCACAACACAATGCTCAGAATGACTTGGAACTACCCTTATATACACACAAATGTGGGCCCGACACACACATACACAAGAAACATTCACAAACATCCATCGACTTTTCAAACAGGCAGACACAGTGGTGTTCCCCAAAACACACACACACACTGTCACACTCACAACACAGCACTCACACTGTGTCTGCAGCAGAGCCATCAACACTTGGAACTGCCCTGACACACTCACATACGTGGTCCCGAAACACACATACACAAGAAACACACACAAACACCCATCGACTTTTCTTACAGGCAGACACAGTGGTGTTCCCCAAAACACACACACACACACACTGTCACACTCACACCACAGCACTCACACTGGGTCCCCGGCATAGACATCAACATTTGGAATTAACTAACATACTCAAAAACGAGGTCCCAACACACACATACACAAGGAACACACAAAAACACCCATCGACTTCATTTACAGTCATACATAATGGTTTACCACCAACACATAAACACACACATAAACTATCACACTCACAACACAACTCTCAGAATGACTTGGAACTACCCTTATATACACACAAATGTAGTCCCGACACACACATACACAAGAAACATACACAAACATCCATCGACTTTTCTTAGAGGCAGACACAGTATTGTTCCCCAAAACGCACACACACACTCTCACACTCACAACACAGCACTCATACTGGGTGTGCAGCAGAGCCACAAATACTTGGAACTTCCCTGACACACTCACATATGTGGTCCCGAAACACACATACAGAAGACACTCACATGAACACCCATCGACTTTTTCATACAGGCGTACTCAACGGTTTCCCGCAAACACACACAGACACACAAACACTATCACACTCAGAACACAGCACTCACATGGGCACTTGAATCGGCCCTAAGATACAAACAAACGTGGTCCCGACACACACAACACAAGAAACACACTCAAAACCCATCGACATTTTCTTATAGGCAGACACAGTGGGGTTCCCCAAAACACACAGACACACACTGTCACACTCACAACACAGCACTCACACTGTTCCTTGCAGAGCCATCAACACTTGGAACTGCCCTGACATACCAATAAATGTTGTCCTGACACACACATACACAAGAAACACACAGAAACACCCATCGACTTTTTCATACAGGCATACAAAATTGTTTTCCGCAAACACGCACACCCACACACACACACACACACACACACTATCACACTGTGAACAGAGCACTCACACTGGGTCCCCGGCATAGACATCAACATTTGGAAATCCCTAACATATTCAAAAACGAGATCCAAACACACACGTACACAAGAAACACACCAAAACATCCATCGACTTTATTTACACTCATACATAATGGTTTACCACCAACCCATAAACACACACATAAACTATCACACTCACAACGCAACTCTCAGAATGACTTGGAACTACCCTTACATACACACAAATGTGGTCCCGACACACACATACACAAGAAACACACACAAACATCCATCGACTTTACTTACAGGCAGACACAGTGGAGTTCCCCAAAACACACACACACACACTGTCACACTCACAATACAGCACTCACACTGGGTCTGCAGCAGAGCCATCAACACTTGGAACTGCCCTGACACACTCACATACGTGGTCCCGCAACACACATTCACAAGAAACACACGTAAACACCCATCGACATTTTCATACAGGCGTACTCAATGGTTTCCCGCAAACACACACACACACACACACACAGACACTATGACACTCAGAACACAGCACTCACACGGGCATTGAATCGGCCCTAACATTAACAAACGTGGTTCCGACACACACATACACAAGAAACACACACAAACACCCATCGACATTTTCTTACAGGCAGACACAGTGGGGTTCCCCCAAACACACACACACACACTGTCACACTCACAACACAGCACTCACACTGTTCCTTGCAGAGCCATCACCACTTGGAACTGCCCTGACATACCCAAAAACATTGTCGCGAGACACACATACACAAGAAACACACAGAAACACCCATCGACTTTTTCTTACAGGAATACAAAATGGTTTCCTTCAAAGACACACACACACACTATCACACTCACAACACAGCACTCACACTGGGTCCACGGCATAGACATCAGGATTTGGAATTCCCTAACATACTCAAAAACGAGGTCCCAACACACACATACACAAGAAACACACAAAAATACCCATGAACTTTATTTACAGTCATACACAATGGTTAACCACAAACACATAAACACACACATAAACTATCACACTCACAACACAATGCTCAGAATGACTTGGAACTACCCTTATATACACACAAATGTGGGCCCGACACACACATACACAAGAAACATTCACAAACATCCATCGACTTTTCAAACAGGCAGACACAGTGGTGTTCCCCAAAACACACACACACACTGTCACACTCACAACACAGCACTCACACTGTGTCTGCAGCAGAGCCATCAACACTTGGAACTGCCCTGACACACTCACATACGTGGTCCCGAAACACACATACACAAGAAACACACACAAACACCCATCGACTTTTCTTACAGGCAGACACAGTGGTGTTCCCCAAAACACACACACACACACACTGTCACACTCACACCACAGCACTCACACTGGGTCCCCGGCATAGACATCAACATTTGGAATTAACTAACATACTCAAAAACGAGGTCCCAACACACACATACACAAGGAACACACAAAAACACCCATCGACTTCATTTACAGTCATACATAATGGTTTACCACCAACACATAAACACACACATAAACTATCACACTCACAACACAACTCTCAGAATGACTTGGAACTACCCTTATATACACACAAATGTAGTCCCGACACACACATACACAAGAAACATACACAAACATCCATCGACTTTTCTTAGAGGCAGACACAGTATTGTTCCCCAAAACGCACACACACACTCTCACACTCACAACACAGCACTCATACTGGGTGTGCAGCAGAGCCACAAATACTTGGAACTTCCCTGACACACTCACATATGTGGTCCCGAAACACACATACAGAAGACACTCACATGAACACCCATCGACTTTTTCATACAGGCGTACTCAACGGTTTCCCGCAAACACACACAGACACACAAACACTATCACACTCAGAACACAGCACTCACATGGGCACTTGAATCGGCCCTAAGATACAAACAAACGTGGTCCCGACACACACAACACAAGAAACACACTCAAAACCCATCGACATTTTCTTATAGGCAGACACAGTGGGGTTCCCCAAAACACACAGACACACACTGTCACACTCACAACACAGCACTCACACTGTTCCTTGCAGAGCCATCAACACTTGGAACTGCCCTGACATACCAATAAATGTTGTCCTGACACACACATACACAAGAAACACACAGAAACACCCATCGACTTTTTCATACAGGCATACAAAATTGTTTTCCGCAAACACGCACACCCACACACACACACACACACACACTATCACACTGTGTACAGAGCACTCACACTGGGTCCCCGGCATAGACATCAACATTTGGAAATCCCTAACATATTCAAAAACGAGATCCCAACACACACGTACACAAGAAACACACCAAAACATCCATCGACTTTATTTACACTCATACATAATGGTTTACCACCAACCCATAAACACACACATAAACTATCACACTCACAACGCAACTCTCAGAATGACTTGGAACTACCCTTACATACACACAAATGTGTTCCCGACACACACATACACAAGAAACACACACAAACATCCATCGACTTTACTTACAGGCAGACACAGTGGAGTTCCCCAAAACACACACACACACACTGTCACACTCACAATACAGCACTCACACTGGGTCTGCAGCAGAGCCATCAACACTTGGAACTGCCCTGACACACTCACATACGTGGTCCCGCAACACACATTCACAAGAAACACACGTAAACACCCATCGACTTTTTCATACAGGCGTACTCAACGGTTTCCCCAAACACACACACACACACACACACACACACACTATGACACTCAGAACACAGCACTCGCACGGGCATTGAATCGGCCCTAACATACACACAAACGTGGTTCCGACACACACATACACAGGAAACATACACAAACACCCATCGACATTTTCTTACAGGCAGACACAGTGGGGTTCCCCCAAACACACACACACACACTGTCACACTCACAACACAGCACTCACACTGTTCCTTGCAGAGCCATCACCACTTGGAACTGCCCTGACATACCCAAAAACGTTGTCCCGAGACACACATACACAAGAAACACACAGAAACACCCATCGACTTTTTCTTACAGGCATACAAAATGGTTTCGCGCAAACACACAGACACACTATCACACTCACAACACAGCACTCACACTGGGTCCACCGCATAGACATCAGGATTTGGAATTCCCTAACATACTCAAAAACGAGGTCCCAACACACACATACACAAGAAACACACAAAAATACCCATCAACTTTATTTACAGTCATACACAATGGTTAACCACAAACACATAAACACACACATAAACTATCACACTCACAACACAACGCTCAGAATGACTTGGAACTACCCTTATATACACACAAATGTGGGCCCGACACACACATACACAAGAAACATTCACAAACATCCATCGACTTTTCAAACAGGCAGACACAGTGGTGTTCCCCAAAACACACACACACACTGTCACACTCACAACACAGCACTCACACTGTGTCTGCAGCAGAGCCATCAACACTTGGAACTGCCCTGACACACTCACATACGTGGTCCCGAAACACACATACACAAGAAACACACACAAACACCCATCGACTTTTCTTACAGGCAGACACAGTGGTGTTCCCCAAAACACACACACACACACTGTCACACTCACACCACAGCACTCACACTGGGTCCCCGGCATAGACATCAACATTTTGAATTAACTAACATACTCAAAAACGAGGTCCCAACACACACATACAGAAGGAACACACAAAAACACCCATCGACTTTATTTACAGTCATACATAATGGTTTACCACCAACACATAAACACACACATAAACTATCACACTCACAACACAACTCTCAGAATGACTTGGAACTACCCTTATATACACACAAATGTAGTCCCGACACACACATACACAAGAAACATACACAAACATCCATCGACTTTTCTTAGAGGCAGACACAGTATTGTTCCCCAAAACGCACACACACACTCTCACACTCACAACACAGCACTCATACTGGGTGTGCAGCAGAGCCACAAATACTTGGAACTTCCCTGACACACTCACATATGTGGTCCCGAAACACACATACAGAAGACACTCACATGAACACCCATCGACTTTTTCATACAGGCGTACTCAATGGTTTCCCGCAAACACACACAGACACACAAACACTATCACACTCAGAACACAGCACTCACATGGGCACTTGAATCGGCCCTAAGATACAAACAAACGTGGTCCCGACACACACAACACAAGAAACACATTCAAAACCCATCGACATTTTCTTATAGGCAGACACAGTGGGGTTCCCCAAAACACACAGACACACACTGTCACACTCACAACACAGCACTCACACTGTTCCTTGCAGAGCCATCAACACTTGGAACTGCCCTGACATACCAATAAATGTTGTCCAGACACACACATACACAAGAAACACACAGAAACACCCATCGACTTTTTCATACAGGCATACAAAATTGTTTTCTGCAAACACGCACACCCACACACACACACACACACACACACTATCACACTGTGAACAGAGCACTCACACTGGGTCCCCGGCATACACATCAACATTTGGAAATCCCTAACATATTCAAAAACGAGATCCCAACACACACGTACACAAGAAACACACCAAAACATCCATCGACTTTATTTACACTCATACATAATGGTTTACCACCAACCCATAAACACACACATAAACTATCACACTCACAACGCAACTCTCAGAATGACTTGGAACTACCCTTACATACACACAAATGTGGTCCCGACACACACATACACAAGAAACACACACAAACATCCATCGACTTTACTTACAGGCAGACACAGTGGAGTTCCCCAAAACACACACACACACACTGTTACACTCACAATACAGCACTCACACTGGGTCTGCAGCAGAGCCATCAACACTTGGAACTGCCCTGACACACTCACATACGTGGTCCCGCAACACACATTCACAAGAAACACACGTAAACACCCATCGACATTTTCATACAGGCGTACTCAATGGTTTCCCGCAAACACACACACACACACACACACAGACACTATGACACTCAGAACACAGCACTCACACGGGCATTGAATCGGCCCTAACATTAACAAACGTGGTTCCGACACACACATACACAAGAAACACACACAAACACCCATCGACATTTTCTTACAGGCAGACACAGTGGGGTTCCCCCAAACACACACACACACACTGTCACACTCACAACACAGCACTCACACTGTTCCTTGCAGAGCCATCACCACTTGGAACTGCCCTGACATACCCAAAAACGTTGTCCCGAGACACACATACACAAGAAACACACAGAAACACCCATCGACTTTTTCTTACAGGCATACAAAATGGTTTCGCGCAAACACACAGACACACTATCACACTCACAACACAGCACTCACACTGGGTCCACCGCATAGACATCAGGATTTGGAATTCCCTAACATACTCAAAAACGAGGTCCCAACACACACATACACAAGAAACACACAAAAATACCCATCAACTTTATTTACAGTCATACACAATGGTTAACCACAAACACATAAACACACACATAAACTATCACACTCACAACACAACGCTCAGAATGACTTGGAACTACCCTTATATACACACAAATGTGGGCCCGACACACACATACACAAGAAACATTCACAAACATCCATCGACTTTTCAAACAGGCAGATACAGTGGTGTTCCCCAAAACACACACACACACTGTCAGACTCACAACACAGCACTCACACTGTGTCTGCAGCAGAGCCATCAACACTTGGAACTGCCCTGACACACTCACATACGTGGTCCCGAAACACACATACACAAGAAACACACACAAACACCCATCGACTTTTCTTACAGGCAGACACAGTGGTGTTCCCCAAAACACACACACACACACACTGTCACACTCACACCACAGCACTCACACTGGGTCCCCGGCATAGACATCAACATTTTGAATTAACTAACATACTCAAAAACGAGGTCCCAACACACACATACACAAGGAACACACAAAAACACCCATCGACTTTATTTACAGTCATACATAATGGTTTACCACCAACACATAAACACACACATAAACTATCACACTCACAACACAACTCTCAGAATGACTTGGAACTACCCTTATATACACACAAATGTAGTCCCGACACACACATACACAAGAAACATACACAAACATCCATCGACTTTTCTTAGAGGCAGACACAGTATTGTTCCCCAAAACGCACACACACACTGTCACACTCACAACAGAGCACTCATACTGGGTGTGCAGCAGAGCCACAAATACTTGGAACTTCCCTGACACACTCACATATGTGGTCCCGAAACACACATACAGAAGACACTCACATGAACACCCATCGACTTTTTCATACAGGCGTACTCAATGGTTTCCCGCAAACACACACAGACACACAAACACTATCACACTCAGAACACAGCACTCACATGGGCACTTGAATCGGCCCTAAGATACAAACAAACGTGGTCCCGACACACACAACACAAGAAACACATTCAAAACCCATCGACATTTTCTTATAGGCAGACACAGTGGGGTTCCCCAAAACACACAGACACACACTGTCACACTCACAACACAGCACTCACACTGTTCCTTGCAGAGCCATCAACACTTGGAACTGCCCTGACATACCAATAAATGTTGTCCAGACACACACATACACAAGAAACACACAGAAACACCCATCGACTTTTTCATACAGGCATACAAAATTGTTTTCTGCAAACACGCACACACACACACACACACACACACACACACACACACTATCACACTGTGAACAGAGCACTCACACTGGGTCCCCGGCATACACATCAACATTTGGAAATCCCTAACATATTCAAAAACGAGATCCCAACACACACGTACACAAGAAACACACCAAAACATCCATCGACTTTATTTACACTCATACATAATGGTTTACCACCAACCCATAAACACACACATAAACTATCACACTCACAACGCAACTCTCAGAATGACTTGGAACTACCCTTACATACACACAATGTCGTCCCGACACACACATACACAAGAAACACACACAAACATCCATCGACTTTACTTACAGGCAGACACAGTGGTGTTCCCCAAAACACACACACACACTGTCACACTCACAATACAGCACTCACACTGGGTCTGCAGCAGAGCCATCAACACTTGGAACTGCCCTGACACACTCACATACGTGGTCCCGCAACACACATTCACAAGAAACACACGTAAACACCCATCGACTTTTTCATACAGGCGTACTCAACGGTTTCCCGCAAACACACACACACACACACACACACACACTATGACACTCAGAACACAGCACTCACTGGGGCATTGAATCGGCCCAAACATACACACAAACGTGATTCCGACACACACATACACAAGAAACACACACAAACACCCATCGACATTTTCTTACAGGCAGACACAGTGGGTTCCCCCAAACACACACACACACACTGTCACACTCACAACACAGCACTCACACTGTTCCTTGCAGAGCCATCACCACTTGGAACTGCCCTGACATACCCAAAAACGTTGTCCCGAGACACACATACACAAGAAACACACAGAAACACCCATCGACTTTTTCTTACAGGCATACAAAATGGTTTCGTGCAAACACACAGACACACTATCACACTCACAACACAGCACTCACACTGGGTCCACCGCATAGACATCAGGATTTGGAATTCCCTAACATACTCAAAAACGAGGTCCCAACACACACATACACAA
Source organism: Ursus arctos (assembly GCF_023065955.2). Lineage (NCBI taxonomy): Eukaryota > Metazoa > Chordata > Mammalia > Carnivora > Ursidae > Ursus > Ursus arctos. Next base: position 21,289,670 of record NC_079874.1, read on the forward strand.
GAAACACACAAAAATACCCATCAACTTTATTTACAGTCATACACAATGGTTAACCACAAACACATAAACACACACATAAACTATCACACTCACAACACAACGCTCAGAATGACTTGGAACTACCCTTATATACACACAAATGTGGGCCCGACACACACATACACAAGAAACATTCACAAACATCCATCGACTTTTCAAACAGGCAGACACAGTGGTGTTCCCCAAAACACACACACACACTGTCACACTCACAACACAGCACTCACACTGTGTCTGCAGCAGAGCCATCAACACTTGGAACTGCCCTGACACACTCACATACGTGGTCCCGAAACACACATACACAAGAAACACACACAAACACCCATCGACTTTTCTTACAGGCAGACACAGTGGTGTTCCCCAAAACACACACACACACACACTGTCACACTCACACCACAGCACTCACACTGGGTCCCCGGCATAGACATCAACATTTTGAATTAACTAACATACTCAAAAACGAGGTCCCAACACACACATACACAAGGAACACACAAAAACACCCATCGACTTTATTTACAGTCATACATAATGGTTTACCACCAACACATAAACACACACATAAACTATCACACTCACAACACAACTCTCAGAATGACTTGGAACTACCCTTATATACACACAAATGTGGTCCCGACACACACATACACAAGAAACATACACAAACATCCATCGACTTTTCTTAGAGGCAGACACAGTATTGTTCCCCAAAACGCACACACACACTGTCACACTCACAACAGAGCACTCATACTGGGTGTGCAGCAGAGCCACAAATACTTGGAACTTCCCTGACACACTCACATATGTGGTCCCGAAACACACATACAGAAGACACCCACATGAACACCCATCGACTTTTTCATACAGGCGTACTCAACGGTTTCCCGCAAACACACACAGACACACAAACACTATCACACTCAGAACACAGCACTCACATGGGCACTTGAATCGGCCCTAAGATACAAACAAACGTGGTCCCGACACACACAACACAAGAAACACACTCAAAACCCATCGACATTTTCTTATAGGCAGACACAGTGGGGTTCCCCAAAACACACAGACACACACTGTCACACTCACAACACAGCACTCACACTGTTCCTTGCAGAGCCATCAACACTTGGAACTGCCCTGACATACCAATAAATGTTGTCCTGACACACACATACACAAGAAACACACAGAAACACCCATCGACTTTTTCATACAGGCATACAAAATTGTTTTCCGCAAACACGCACACCCACACACACACACACACACACACTATCACACTGTGAACAGAGCACTCACACTGGGTCCCCGGCATAGACATCAACATTTGGAAATCCCTAACATATTCAAAAACGAGATCCCAACACACACGTACACAAGAAACACACCAAAACATCCATCGACTTTATTTACACTCATACATAATGGTTTACCACCAACCCATAAACACACACATAAACTATCACACTCACAACGCAACTCTCAGAATGACTTGGAACTACCCTTACATACACACAAATGTGGTCCCGACACACACATACACAAGAAACACACACAAACATCCATCGACTTTACTTACAGGCAGACACAGTGGAGTTCCCCAAAACACACACACACACACTGTCACACTCACAATACAGCACTCACACTGGGTCTGCAGCAGAGCCATCAACACTTGGAACTGCCCTGACACACTCACATACGTGGTCCCGCAACACACATTCACAAGAAACACACGTAAACACCCATCGACATTTTCATACAGGCGTACTCAATGGTTTCCCGCAAACACACACACACACACACACACAGACACTATGACACTCAGAACACAGCACTCACACGGGCATTGAATCGGCCCTAACATTAACAAACGTGGTTCCGACACACACATACACAAGAAACACACACAAACACCCATCGACATTTTCTTACAGGCAGACACAGTGGGGTTCCCCCAAACACACACACACACACTGTCACACTCACAACACAGCACTCACACTGTTCCTTGCAGAGCCATCACCACTTGGAACTGCCCTGACATACCCAAAAACGTTGTCCCGAGACACACATACACAAGAAACACACAGAAACACCCATCGACTTTTTCTTACAGGCATACAAAATGGTTTCGCGCAAACACACAGACACACTATCACACTCACAACACAGCACTCACACTGGGTCCACCGCATAGACATCAGGATTTGGAATTCCCTAACATACTCAAAAACGAGGTCCCAACACACACATACACAAGAAACACACAAAAATACCCATCAACTTTATTTACAGTCATACACAATGGTTAACCACAAACACATAAACACACACATAAACTATCACACTCACAACACAACGCTCAGAATGACTTGGAACTACCCTTATATACACACAAATGTGGGCCCGACACACACATACACAAGAAACATTCACAAACATCCATCGACTTTTCAAACAGGCAGACACAGTGGTGTTCCCCAAAACACACACACACACTGTCACACTCACAACACAGCACTCACACTGTGTCTGCAGCAGAGCCATCAACACTTGGAACTGCCCTGACACACTCACATACGTGGTCCCGAAACACACATACACAAGAAACACACACAAACACCCATCGACTTTTCTTACAGGCAGACACAGTGGTGTTCCCCAAAACACACACACACACACACTGTCACACTCACACCACAGCACTCACACTGGGTCCCCGGCATAGACATCAACATTTTGAATTAACTAACATACTCAAAAACGAGGTCCCAACACACACATACACAAGGAACACACAAAAACACCCATCGACTTTATTTACAGTCATACATAATGGTTTACCACCAACACATAAACACACACATAAACTATCACACTCACAACACAACTCTCAGAATGACTTGGAACTACCCTTATATACACACAAATGTAGTCCCGACACACACATACACAAGAAACATACACAAACATCCATCGACTTTTCTTAGAGGCAGACACAGTATTGTTCCCCAAAACGCACACACACACTGTCACACTCACAACACAGCACTCATACTGGGTGTGCAGCAGAGCCACAAATACTTGGAACTTCCCTGACACACTCACATATGTGGTCCCGAAACACACATACAGAAGACACTCACATGAACACCCATCGACTTTTTCATACAGGCGTACTCAATGGTTTCCCGCAAACACACACAGACACACAAACACTATCACACTCAGAACACAGCACTCACATGGGCACTTGAATCGGCCCTAAGATACAAACAAACGTGGTCCCGACACACACAACACAAGAAACACATTCAAAACCCATCGACATTTTCTTATAGGCAGACACAGTGGGGTTCCCCAAAACACACAGACACACACTGTCACACTCACAACACAGCACTCACACTGTTCCTTGCAGAGCCATCAACACTTGGAACTGCCCTGACATACCAATAAATGTTGTCCAGACACACACATACACAAGAAACACACAGAAACACCCATCGACTTTTTCATACAGGCATACAAAATTGTTTTCTGCAAACACGCACACCCACACACACACACACACACACACACTATCACACTGTGAACAGAGCACTCACACTGGGTCCCCGGCATACACATCAACATTTGGAAATCCCTAACATATTCAAAAACGAGATCCCAACACACACGTACACAAGAAACACACCAAAACATCCATCGACTTTATTTACACTCATACATAATGGTTTACCACCAACCCATAAACACACACATAAACTATCACACTCACAACGCAACTCTCAGAATGAATTGGAACTACCCTTACATACACACAAATGTGGTCCCGACACACACATACACAAGAAACACACACAAACATCCATCGACTTTACTTACAGGCAGACACAGTGGTGTTCCCCAAAACACACACACACACTGTCACACTCACAATACAGCACTCACACTGGGTCTGCAGCAGAGCCATCAACACTTGGAACTGCCCTGACACACTCACATACGTGGTCCCGCAACACACATTCACAAGAAACACACGTAAACACCCATCGACTTTTTCATACAGGCGTACTCAACGGTTTCCCGCAAACACACACACACACACACACACACACACACACACACTATGACACTCAGAACACAGCACTCACTGGGGCATTGAATCGGCCCAAACATACACACAAACGTGATTCCGACACACACATACACAAGAAACACACACAAACACCCATCGACATTTTCTTACAGGCAGACACAGTGGGTTCCCCCAAACACACACACACACACTGTCACACTCACAACACAGCACTCACACTGTTCCTTGCAGAGCCATCACCACTTGGAACTGCCCTGACATACCCAAAAACGTTTTCCCGAGACACACATACACAAGAAACACACAGAAACACCCATCGACTTTTTCTTACAGGCATACAAAATGGTTTCGTGCAAACACACAGACACACTATCACACTCACAACACAGCACTCACACTGGGTCCACGGCATAGACATCAGGATTTGGAATTCCCTAACATACTCAAAAACGAGGGTCCAACACACACATACACAAGAAACACACAAAAATACCCATCAACTTTATTTACAGTCATACACAATGGTTAACCACAAACACATAAACACACACATAAACTATCACACTCACAACACAACGCTCAGAATGACTTGGAACTACCCTTATATACACACAAATGTGGGCCCGACACACACATACACAAGAAACATACACAAACATCCATCGACTTTTCTTAGAGGCAGACACAGTATTGTTCCCCAAAACGCACACACACACTGTCACACTCACAACACAGCACTCATACTGGGTGTGCAGCAGAGCCACAAATACTTGGAACTTCCCTGACACACTCACATATGTGGTCCCGAAACACACATACAGAAGACACTCACATGAACACCCATCGACTTTTTCATACAGGCGTACTCAATGGTTTCCCGCAAACACACAGAGACACACAAACACTATCACACTCAGAACACAGCACTCACATGGGCACTTGAATCGGCCCTAAGATACAAACAAACGTGGTCCCGACACACACAACACAAGAAACACATTCAAAACCCATCGACATTTTCTTATAGGCAGACACAGTGGGGTTCCCCAAAACACACAGACACACACTGTCACACTCACAACACAGCACTCACACTGTTCCTTGCAGAGCCATCAACACTTGGAACTGCGCTGACATACCAATAAATGTTGTCCAGACACACACATACACAAGAAACACACAGAAACACCCATCGACTTTTTCATACAGGCATACAAAATTGTTTTCTGCAAACACGCACACCCACACACACACACACACACACACACACACACTATCACACTGTGAACAGAGCACTCACACTGGGTCCCCGGCATACACATCAACATTTGGAAATCCCTAACATATTCAAAAACGAGATCCCAACACACACGTACACAAGAAACACACCAAAACATCCATCGACTTTATTTACACTCATACATAATGGTTTACCACCAACCCATAAACACACACATAAACTATCACACTCACAACGCAACTCTCAGAATGAATTGGAACTACCCTTACATACACACAATGTCGTCCCGACACACACATACACAAGAAACACACACAAACATCCATCGACTTTACTTACAGGCAGACACAGTGGTGTTCCCCAAAACACACACACACACTGTCACACTCACAATACAGCACTCACACTGGGTCTGCAGCAGAGCCATCAACACTTGGAACTGCCCTGACACACTCACATACGTGGTCCCGCAACACACATTCACAAGAAACACACGTAAACACCCATCGACTTTTTCATACAGGCGTACTCAACGGTTTCCCGCAAACACACACACACACACACACACACACACACTATGACACTCAGAACACAGCACTCACTGGGGCATTGAATCGGCCCAAACATACACACAAACGTGATTCCGACACACACATACACAAGAAACACACACAAACACCCATCGACATTTTCTTACAGGCAGACACAGTGGGTTCCCCCAAACACACACACACACACTGTCACACTCACAACACAGCACTCACACTGTTCCTTGCAGAGCCATCACCACTTGGAACTGCCCTGACATACCCAAAAACGTTGTCCCGAGACACACATACACAAGAAACACACAGAAACACCCATCGACTTTTTCTTACAGGCATACAAAATGGTTTCGTGCAAACACACAGACACACTATCACACTCACAACACAGCACTCACACTGGGTCCACCGCATAGACATCAGGATTTGGAATTCCCTAACATACTCAAAAACGAGGTCCCAACACACACATACACAAGAAACACACAAAAATACCCATCAACTTTATTTACAGTCATACACAATGGTTAACCACAAACACATAAACACACACATAAACTATCACACTCACAACACAACGCTCAGAATGACTTGGAACTACCCTTATATACACACAAATGTGGGCCCGACACACACATACACAAGAAACATTCACAAACATCCATCGACTTTTCAAACAGGCAGACACAGTGGTGTTCCCCAAAACACACACACACACTGTCACACTCACAACACAGCACTCACACTGTGTCTGCAGCAGAGCCATCAACACTTGGAACTGCCCTGACACACTCACATACGTGGTCCCGAAACACACATACACAAGAAACACACACAAACACCCATCGACTTTTCTTACAGGCAGACACAGTGGTGTTCCCCAAAACACACACACACACACACTGTCACACTCACACCACAGCACTCACACTGGGTCCCCGGCATAGACATCAACATTTGGAATTAACTAACATACTCAAAAACGAGGTCCCAACACACACATACACAAGGAACACACAAAAACACCCATCGACTTCATTTACAGTCATACATAATGGTTTACCACCAACACATAAACACACACATAAACTATCACACTCACAACACAACTCTCAGAATGACTTGGAACTACCCTTATATACACACAAATGTGGTCCCGACACACACATACACAAGAAACATACACAAACATCCATCGACTTTTCTTAGAGGCAGACACAGTATTGTTCCCCAAAACGCACACACACACTGTCACACTCACAACAGAGCACTCATACTGGGTGTGCAGCAGAGCCACAAATACTTGGAACTTCCCTGACACACTCACATATGTGGTCCCGAAACACACATACAGAAGACACCCACATGAACACCCATCGACTTTTTCATACAGGCGTACTCAACGGTTTCCCGCAAACACACACAGACACACAAACACTATCACACTCAGAACACAGCACTCACATGGGCACTTGAATCGGCCCTAAGATACAAACAAACGTGGTCCCGACACACACAACACAAGAAACACACTCAAAACCCATCGACATTTTCTTATAGGCAGACACAGTGGGGTTCCCCAAAACACACAGACACACACTGTCACACTCACAACACAGCACTCACACTGTTCCTTGCAGAGCCATCAACACTTGGAACTGCCCTGACATACCAATAAATGTTGTCCTGACACACACATACACAAGAAACACACAGAAACACCCATCGACTTTTTCATACAGGCATACAAAATTGTTTTCCGCAAACACGCACACCCACACACACACACACACACACACACTATCACACTGTGAACAGAGCACTCACACTGGGTCCCCGGCATAGACATCAACATTTGGAAATCCCTAACATATTCAAAAACGAGATCCCAACACACACGTACACAAGAAACACACCAAAACATCCATCGACTTTATTTACACTCATACATAATGGTTTACCACCAACCCATAAACACACACATAAACTATCACACTCACAACGCAACTCTCAGAATGACTTGGAACTACCCTTACATACACACAAATGTGGTCCCGACACACACATACACAAGAAACACACACAAACATCCATCGACTTTACTTACAGGCAGACACAGTGGAGTTCCCCAAAACACACACACACACTGTCACACTCACAATACAGCACTCACACTGGGTCTGCAGCAGAGCCATCAACACTTGGAACTGCCCTGACACACTCACATACGTGGTCCCGCAACACACATTCACAAGAAACACACGTAAACACCCATCGACATTTTCATACAGGCGTACTCAATGGTTTCCCGCAAACACACACACACACACACACACAGACACTATGACACTCAGAACACAGCACTCACACGGGCATTGAATCGGCCCTAACATTAACAAACGTGGTTCCGACACACACATACACAAGAAACACACACAAACACCCATCGACATTTTCTTACAGGCAGACACAGTGGGGTTCCCCCAAACACACACACACACACTGTCACACTCACAACACAGCACTCACACTGTTCCTTGCAGAGCCATCACCACTTGGAACTGCCCTGACATACCCAAAAACGTTGTCGCGAGACACACATACACAAGAAACACACAGAAACACCCATCGACTTTTTCTTACAGGAATACAAAATGGTTTCCTTCAAAGACACACACACACACTATCACACTCACAACACAGCACTCACACTGGGTCCACGGCATAGACATCAGGATTTGGAATTCCCTAACATACTCAAAAACGAGGTCCCAACACACACATACACAAGAAACACACAAAAATACCCATCAACTTTATTTACAGTCATACACAATGGTTAACCACAAACACATAAACACACACATAAACTATCACACTCACAACACAACGCTCAGAATGACTTGGAACTACCCTTATATACACACAAATGTGGGCCCGACACACACATACACAAGAAACATTCACAAACATCCATCGACTTTTCAAACAGGCAGACACCGTGGTGTTCCCCAAAACACACACACACACACTGTCACACTCACAACACAGCACTCACACTGTGTCTGCAGCAGAGCCATCAACACTTGGAACTGCCCTGACACACTCACATACGTGGTCCCGAAACACACATACACAAGAAACACACACAAACACCCATCGACTTTTCTTACAGGCAGACACAGTGGTGTTCCCCAAAACACACACACACACACACTGTCACACTCACACCACAGCACTCACACTGGGTCCCCGGCATAGACATCAACATTTTGAATTAACTAACATACTCAAAAACGAGGTCCCAACACACACATACACAAGGAACACACAAAAACACCCATCGACTTTATTTACAGTCATACATAATGGTTTACCACCAACACATAAACACACACATAAACTATCACACTCACAACACAACTCTCAGAATGACTTGGAACTACCCTTATATACACACAAATGTGGTCCCGACACACACATACACAAGAAACATACACAAACATCCATCGACTTTTCTTAGAGGCAGACACAGTATTGTTCCCCAAAACGCACACACACACTGTCACACTCACAACAGAGCACTCATACTGGGTGTGCAGCAGAGCCACAAATACTTGGAACTTCCCTGACACACTCACATATGTGGTCCCGAAACACACATACAGAAGACACCCACATGAACACCCATCGACTTTTTCATACAGGCGTACTCAACGGTTTCCCGCAAACACACACAGACACACAAACACTATCACACTCAGAACACAGCACTCACATGGGCACTTGAATCGGCCCTAAGATACAAACAAACGTGGTCCCGACACACACAACACAAGAAACACACTCAAAACCCATCGACATTTTCTTATAGGCAGACACAGTGGGGTTCCCCAAAACACACAGACACACACTGTCACACTCACAACACAGCACTCACACTGTTCCTTGCAGAGCCATCAACACTTGGAACTGCCCTGACATACCAATAAATGTTGTCCTGACACACACATACACAAGAAACACACAGAAACACCCATCGACTTTTTCATACAGGCATACAAAATTGTTTTCCGCAAACACGCACACCCACACACACACACACACACACACTATCACACTGTGAACAGAGCACTCACACTGGGTCCCCGGCATAGACATCAACATTTGGAAATCCCTAACATATTCAAAAACGAGATCCCAACACACACGTACACAAGAAACACACCAAAACATCCATCGACTTTATTTACACTCATACATAATGGTTTACCACCAACCCATAAACACACACATAAACTATCACACTCACAACGCAACTCTCAGAATGACTTGGAACTACCCTTACATACACACAAATGTGGTCCCGACACACACATACACAAGAAACACACACAAACATCCATCGACTTTACTTACAGGCAGACACAGTGGAGTTCCCCAAAACACACACACACACACTGTCACACTCACAATACAGCACTCACACTGGGTCTGCAGCAGAGCCATCAACACTTGGAACTGCCCTGACACACTCACATACGTGGTCCCGCAACACACATTCACAAGAAACACACGTAAACACCCATCGACATTTTCATACAGGCGTACTCAATGGTTTCCCGCAAACACACACACACACACACACACAGACACTATGACACTCAGAACACAGCACTCACACGGGCATTGAATCGGCCCTAACATTAACAAACGTGGTTCCGACACACACATACACAAGAAACACACACAAACACCCATCGACATTTTCTTACAGGCAGACACAGTGGGGTTCCCCCAAACACACACACACACACTGTCACACTCACAACACAGCACTCACACTGTTCCTTGCAGAGCCATCACCACTTGGAACTGCCCTGACATACCCAAAAACGTTGTCCCGAGACACACATACACAAGAAACACACAGAAACACCCATCGACTTTTTCTTACAGGCATACAAAATGGTTTCGCGCAAACACACAGACACACTATCACACTCACAACACAGCACTCACACTGGGTCCACCGCATAGACATCAGGATTTGGAATTCCCTAACATACTCAAAAACGAGGTCCCAACACACACATACACAAGAAACACACAAAAATACCCATCAACTTTATTTACAGTCATACACAATGGTTAACCACAAACACATAAACACACACATAAACTATCACACTCACAACACAACGCTCAGAATGACTTGGAACTACCCTTATATACACACAAATGTGGGCCCGACACACACATACACAAGAAACATTCACAAACATCCATCGACTTTTCAAACAGGCAGACACCGTGGTGTTCCCCAAAACACACACACACACACTGTCACACTCACAACACAGCACTCACACTGTGTCTGCAGCAGAGCCATCAACACTTGGAACTGCCCTGACACACTCACATACGTGGTCCCGAAACACACATACACAAGAAACACACACAAACACCCATCGACTTTTCTTACAGGCAGACACAGTGGTGTTCCCCAAAACACACACACACACACACTGTCACACTCACACCACAGCACTCACACTGGGTCCCCGGCATAGACATCAACATTTTGAATTAACTAACATACTCAAAAACGAGGTCCCAACACACACATACACAAGGAACACACAAAAACACCCATCGACTTTATTTACAGTCATACATAATGGTTTACCACAAACACATAAACACACACATAAACTATCACACTCACAACACAACTCTCAGAATGACTTGGAACTACCCTTATATACACACAAATGTAGTCCCGACACACACATACACAAGAAACATACACAAACATCCATCGACTTTTCTTAGAGGCAGACACAGTATTGTTCCCCAAAACGCACACACACACTGTCACACTCACAACACAGCACTCATACTGGGTGTGCAGCAGAGCCACAAATACTTGGAACTTCCCTGACACACTCACATATGTGGTCCCGAAACACACATACAGAAGACACTCACATGAACACCCATCGACTTTTTCATACAGGCGTACTCAATGGTTTCCCGCAAACACACACAGACACACAAACACTATCACACTCAGAACACAGCACTCACATGGGCACTTGAATCGGCCCTAAGATACAAACAAACGTGGTCCCGACACACACAACACAAGAAACACATTCAAAACCCATCGACATTTTCTTATAGGCAGACACTGTGGGGTTCCCCAAAACACACAGACACACACTGTCACACTCACAACACAGCACTCACACTGTTCCTTGCAGAGCCATCAACACTTCGAACTGCCCTGACATACCAATAAATGTTGTCCAGACACAAACATACACAAGAAACACACAGAAACACCCATCGACTTTTTCATACAGGCATACAAAATTGTTTTCTGCAAACACGCACACCCACCCACACACACACACACACACACACTATCACACTGTGAACAGAGCACTCACACTGGGTCCCCGGCATAGACATCAACATTTGGAAATCCCTAACATATTCAAAAACGAGATCCCAACACACACGTACACAAGAAACACACCAAAACATCCATCGACTTTATTTACACTCATACATAATGGTTTACCACCAACCCATAAACACACACATAAACTATCACACTCACAACGCAACTCTCAGAATGAATTGGAACTACCCTTACATACACACAAATGTGGTCCGGACACACACATACACAAGAAACACGCACAAACATCCATCGACTTTACTTACAGGCAGACACAGTGGAGTTCCCCAAAACACACACACACACTGTCACACTCACAATACAGCACTCACACTGGGTCTGCAGCAGAGCCATCAACACTTGGAACTGCCCTGACACACTCACATACGTGGTCCCGCAACACACATTCACAAGAAACACACGTAAACACCCATCGACTTTTTCATACAGGCGTACTCAACGGTTTCCCGCAAACACACACACACACACACACACACACACACTATGACACTCAGAACACAGCACTCACTGGGGCATTGAATCGGCCCAAACATACACACAAACGTGATTCCGACACACACATACACAAGAAACACACACAAACACCCATCGACATTTTCTTACAGGCAGACACAGTGGGTTCCCCCAAACACACACACACACACTGTCACACTCACAACACAGCACTCACACTGTTCCTTGCAGAGCCATCACCACTTGGAACTGCCCTGACATACCCAAAAACGTTGTCCCGAGACACACATACACAAGAAACACACAGAAACACCCATCGACTTTTTCTTACAGGCATACAAAATGGTTTCGTGCAAACACACAGACACACTATCACACTCACAACACAGCACTCACACTGGGTCCACGGCATAGACATCAGGATTTGGAATTCCCTAACATACTCAAAAACGAGGTCCCAACACACACATACACAAGAAACACACAAAAATACCCATCAACTTTATTTACAGTCATACACAATGGTTAACCACAAACACATAAACACACACATAAACTATCACACTCACAACACAACGCTCAGAATGACTTGGAACTACCCTTATATACACACAAATGTGGGCCCGACACACACATACACAAGAAACATTCACAAACATCCATCGACTTTTCAAACAGGCAGACACAGTGGTGTTCCCCAAAACACACACACACACTGTCACACTCACAACACAGCACTCACACTGTGTCTGCAGCAGAGCCATCAACACTTGGAACTGCCCTGACACACTCACATACGTGGTCCCGAAACACACATACACAAGAAACACACACAAACACCCATCGACTTTTCTTACAGGCAGACACAGTGGTGTTCCCCAAAACACACACACACACACACTGTCACACTCACACCACAGCACTCACACTGGGTCCCCGGCATAGACATCAACATTTGGAATTAACTAACATACTCAAAAACGAGGTCCCAACACACACATACACAAGGAACACACAAAAACACCCATCGACTTCATTTACAGTCATACATAATGGTTTACCACCAACACATAAACACACACATAAACTATCACACTCACAACACAACTCTCAGAATGACTTGGAACTACCCTTATATACACACAAATGTGGTCCCGACACACACATACACAAGAAACATACACAAACATCCATCGACTTTTCTTAGAGGCAGACACAGTATTGTTCCCCAAAACGCACACACACACTGTCACACTCACAACAGAGCACTCATACTGGGTGTGCAGCAGAGCCACAAATACTTGGAACTTCCCTGACACACTCACATATGTGGTCCCGAAACACACATACAGAAGACACCCACATGAACACCCATCGACTTTTTCATACAGGCGTACTCAACGGTTTCCCGCAAACACACACAGACACACAAACACTATCACACTCAGAACACAGCACTCACATGGGCACTTGAATCGGCCCTAAGATACAAACAAACGTGGTCCCGACACACACAACACAAGAAACACACTCAAAACCCATCGACATTTTCTTATAGGCAGACACAGTGGGGTTCCCCAAAACACACAGACACACACTGTCACACTCACAACACAGCACTCACACTGTTCCTTGCAGAGCCATCAACACTTGGAACTGCCCTGACATACCAATAAATGTTGTCCTGACACACACATACACAAGAAACACACAGAAACACCCATCGACTTTTTCATACAGGCATACAAAATTGTTTTCTGCAAACACGCACACCCACACACACACACACACACACACTATCACACTGTGAACAGAGCACTCACACTGGGTCCCCGGCATAGACATCAACATTTGGAAATCCCTAACATATTCAAAAACGAGATCCCAACACACACGTACACAAGAAACACACCAAAACATCCATCGACTTTATTTACACTCATACATAATGGTTTACCACCAACCCATAAACACACACATAAACTATCACACTCACAACGCAACTCTCAGAATGACTTGGAACTACCCTTACATACACACAAATGTGGTCCCGACACACACATACACAAGAAACACACACAAACATCCATCGACTTTACTTACAGGCAGACACAGTGGAGTTCCCCAAAACACACACACACACACTGTCACACTCACAATACAGCACTCACACTGGGTCTGCAGCAGAGCCATCAACACTTGGAACTGCCCTGACACACTCACATACGTGGTCCCGCAACACACATTCACAAGAAACACACGTAAACACCCATCGACATTTTCATACAGGCGTACTCAATGGTTTCCCGCAAACACACACACACACACACACACAGACACTATGACACTCAGAACACAGCACTCACACGGGCATTGAATCGGCCCTAACATTAACAAACGTGGTTCCGACACACACATACACAAGAAACACACACAAACACCCATCGACATTTTCTTACAGGCAGACACAGTGGGGTTCCCCCAAACACACACACACACACTGTCACACTCACAACACAGCACTCACACTGTTCCTTGCAGAGCCATCACCACTTGGAACTGCCCTGACATACCCAAAAACGTTGTCCCGAGACACACATACACAAGAAACACACAGAAACACCCATCGACTTTTTCTTACAGGCATACAAAATGGTTTCCCGCAAACACACACACACACACACACACAGACACTATGACACTCAGAACACAGCACTCACACGGGCATTGAATCGGCCCTAACATTAACAAACGTGGTTCCGACACACACATACACAAGAAACACACACAAACACCCATCGACATTTTCTTACAGGCAGACACAGTGGGGTTCCCCCAAACACACACACACACACTGTCACACTCACAACACAGCACTCACACTGTTCCTTGCAGAGCCATCACCACTTGGAACTGCCCTGACATACCCAAAAACGTTGTCCCGAGACACACATACACAAGAAACACACAGAAACACCCATCGACTTTTTCTTACAGGAATACAAAATGGTTTCCTTCAAAGACACACACACACACTATCACACTCACAACACAGCACTCACACTGGGTCCACGGCATAGACATCAGGATTTGGAATTCCCTAACATACTCAAAAACGAGGTCCCAACACACACATACACAAGAAACACACAAAAATACCCATCAACTTTATTTACAGTCATACACAATGGTTAACCACAAACACATAAACACACACATAAACTATCACACTCACAACACAACGCTCAGAATGACTTGGAACTACCCTTATATACACACAAATGTGGGCCCGACACACACATACACAAGAAACATTCACAAACATCCATCGACTTTTCAAACAGGCAGACACAGTGGTGTTCCCCAAAACACACACACACACTGTCACACTCACAACACAGCACTCACACTGTGTCTGCAGCAGAGCCATCAACACTTGGAACTGCCCTGACACACTCACATACGTGGTCCCGAAACACACATACACAAGAAACACACACAAACACCCATCGACTTTTCTTACAGGCAGACACAGTGGTGTTCCCCAAAACACACACACACACACACTGTCACACTCACACCACAGCACTCACACTGGGTCCCCGGCATAGACATCAACATTTTGAATTAACTAACATACTCAAAAACGAGGTCCCAACACACACATACACAAGGAACACACAAAAACACCCATCGACTTTATTTACAGTCATACATAATGGTTTACCACCAACACATAAACACACACATAAACTATCACACTCACAACACAACTCTCAGAATGACTTGGAACTACCCTTATATACACACAAATGTGGTCCCGACACACACATACACAAGAAACATACACAAACATCCATCGACTTTTCTTAGAGGCAGACACAGTATTGTTCCCCAAAACGCACACACACACTGTCACACTCACAACAGAGCACTCATACTGGGTGTGCAGCAGAGCCACAAATACTTGGAACTTCCCTGACACACTCACATATGTGGTCCCGAAACACACATACAGAAGACACCCACATGAACACCCATCGACTTTTTCATACAGGCGTACTCAACGGTTTCCCGCAAACACACACAGACACACAAACACTATCACACTCAGAACACAGCACTCACATGGGCACTTGAATCGGCCCTAAGATACAAACAAACGTGGTCCCGACACACACAACACAAGAAACACACTCAAAACCCATCGACATTTTCTTATAGGCAGACACAGTGGGGTTCCCCAAAACACACAGACACACACTGTCACACTCACAACACAGCACTCACACTGTTCCTTGCAGAGCCATCAACACTTGGAACTGCCCTGACATACCAATAAATGTTGTCCTGACACACACATACACAAGAAACACACAGAAACACCCATCGACTTTTTCATACAGGCATACAAAATTGTTTTCCGCAAACACGCACACCCCCCCCCCACACACACACACACTATCACACTGTGAACAGAGCACTCACACTGGGTCCCCGGCATAGACATCAACATTTGGAAATCCCTAACATATTCAAAAACGAGATCCCAACACACACGTACACAAGAAACACACCAAAACATCCATCGACTTTATTTACACTCATACATAATGGTTTACCACCAACCCATAAACACACACATAAACTATCACACTCACAACGCAACTCTCAGAATGACTTGGAACTACCCTTACATACACACAAATGTGGTCTCGACACACACATACACAAGAAACACACACAAACATCCATCGACTTTACTTACAGGCAGACACAGTGGAGTTCCCCAAAACACACACACACACACACTGTCACACTCACAATACAGCACTCACACTGGGTCTGCAGCAGAGCCATCAACACTTGGAACTGCCCTGACACACTCACATACGTGGTCCCGCAACACACATTCACAAGAAACACACGTAAACACCCATCGACATTTTCATACAGGCGTACTCAATGGTTTCCCGCAAACACACACACACACACACACACACAGACACTATGACACTCAGAACACAGCACTCACACGGGCATTGAATCGGCCCTAACATTAACAAACGTGGTTCCGACACACACATACACAAGAAACACACACAAACACCCATCGACATTTTCTTACAGGCAGACACAGTGGGGTTCCCCCAAACACACACACACACACTGTCACACTCACAATACAGCACTCACACTGTTCCTTGCAGAGCCATCACCACTTGGAACTGCCCTGACATACCCAAAAACATTGTCGCGAGACACACATACACAAGAAACACACAGAAACACCCATCGACTTTTTCTTACAGGCATACAAAATGGTTTCGCGCAAACACACAGACACACTATCACACTCACAACACAGCACTCACACTGGGTCCACGGCATAGACATCAGGATTTGGAATTCCCTAACATACTCAAAAACGAGGTCCCAACACACACATACACAAGAAACACACAAAAATACCCATCAACTTTATTTACAGTCATACACAATGGTTAACCACAAACACATAAACACACACATAAACTATCACACTCACAACACAACGCTCAGAATGACTTGGAACTACCCTTATATACACACAAATGTGGGCCCGACACACACATACACAAGAAACATTCACAAACATCCATCGACTTTTCAAACAGGCAGACACAGTGGTGTTCCCCAAAACACACACACACACTGTCACACTCACAACACAGCACTCACACTGTGTCTGCAGCAGAGCCATCAACACTTGGAACTGCCCTGACACACTCACATACGTGGTCCCGAAACACACATACACAAGAAACACACACAAACACCCATCGACTTTTCTTACAGGCAGACACAGTGGTGTTCCCCAAAACACACACACACACACACTGTCACACTCACACCACAGCACTCACACTGGGTCCCCGGCATAGACATCAACATTTTGAATTAACTAACATACTCAAAAACGAGGTCCCAACACACACATACACAAGGAACACACAAAAACACCCATCGACTTTATTTACAGTCATACATAATGGTTTACCACCAACACATAAACACACACATAAACTATCACACTCACAACACAACTCTCAGAATGACTTGGAACTACCCTTATATACACACAAATGTGGTCCCGACACACACATACACAAGAAACATACACAAACATCCATCGACTTTTCTTAGAGGCAGACACAGTATTGTTCCCCAAAACGCACACACACACTGTCACACTCACAACACAGCACTCATACTGGGTGTGCAGCAGAGCCACAAATACTTGGAACTTCCCTGACACACTCACATATGTGGTCCCGAAACACACATACAGAAGACACTCACATGAACACCCATCGACTTTTTCATACAGGCGTACTCAATGGTTTCCCGCAAACACACACAGACACACAAACACTATCACACTCAGAACACAGCACTCACATGGGCACTTGAATCGGCCCTAAGATACAAACAAACGTGGTCCCGACACACACAACACAAGAAACACATTCAAAACCCATCGACATTTTCTTATAGGCAGACACAGTGGGGTTCCCCAAAACACACAGACACACACTGTCACACTCACAACACAGCACTCACACTGTTCCTTGCAGAGCCATCAACACTTGGAACTGCCCTGACATACCAATAAATGTTGTCCAGACACACACATACACAAGAAACACACAGAAACACCCATCGACTTTTTCATACAGGCATACAAAATTGTTTTCTGCAAACACGCACACCCACACACACACACACACACACACACACACTATCACACTGTGAACAGAGCACTCACACTGGGTCCCCGGCATACACATCAACATTTGGAAATCCCTAACATATTCAAAAACGAGATCCCAACACACACGTACACAAGAAACACACCAAAACATCCATCGACTTTATTTACACTCATACATAATGGTTTACCACCAACCCATAAACACACACATAAACTATCACACTCACAACGCAACTCTCAGAATGAATTGGAACTACCCTTACATACACACAAATGTGGTCCCGACACACACATACACAAGAAACACACACAAACATCCATCGACTTTACTTACAGGCAGACACAGTGGTGTTCCCCAAAACACACACACACACTGTCACACTCACAATACAGCACTCACACTGGGTCTGCAGCAGAGCCATCAACACTTGGAACTGCCCTGACACACTCACATACGTGGTCCCGCAACACACATTCACAAGAAACACACGTAAACACCCATCGACTTTTTCATACAGGCGTACTCAACGGTTTCC
Organism: Ursus arctos; assembly: GCF_023065955.2. Classification (NCBI taxonomy): domain Eukaryota; kingdom Metazoa; phylum Chordata; class Mammalia; order Carnivora; family Ursidae; genus Ursus; species Ursus arctos. Next base: position 21,309,841 of record NC_079874.1, read on the forward strand.
CGCAAACACACACACACACACACACACACACACACTATGACACTCAGAACACAGCACTCACTGGGGCATTGAATCGGCCCAAACATACACACAAACGTGATTCCGACACACACATACACAAGAAACACACACAAACACCCATCGACATTTTCTTACAGGCAGACACAGTGGGTTCCCCCAAACACACACACACACACTGTCACACTCACAACACAGCACTCACACTGTTCCTTGCAGAGCCATCACCACTTGGAACTGCCCTGACATACCCAAAAACGTTGTCCCGAGACACACATACACAAGAAACACACAGAAACACCCATCGACTTTTTCTTACAGGCATACAAAATGGTTTCGTGCAAACACACAGACACACTATCACACTCACAACACAGCACTCACACTGGGTCCACGGCATAGACATCAGGATTTGGAATTCCCTAACATACTCAAAAACGAGGTCCCAACACACACATACACAAGAAACACACAAAAATACCCATCAACTTTATTTACAGTCATACACAACGGTTAACCACAAACACATAAACACACACATAAACTATCACACTCACAACACAACGCTCAGAATGACTTGGAACTACCCTTATATACACACAAATGTGGGCCCGACACACACATACACAAGAAACATTCACAAACATCCATCGACTTTTCAAACAGGCAGACACAGTGGTGTTCCCCAAAACACACACACACACACTGTCACACTCACAACACAGCACTCACACTGTGTCTGCAGCAGAGCCATCAACACTTGGAACTGCCCTGACACACTCACATACGTGGTCCCGAAACACACATACACAAGAAACACACACAAACACCCATCGACTTTTCTTACAGGCAGACACAGTGGTGTTCCCCAAAACACACACACACACACACTGTCACACTCACACCACAGCACTCACACTGGGTCCCCGGCATAGACATCAACATTTGGAATTAACTAACATACTCAAAAACGAGGTCCCAACACACACATACACAAGGAACACACAAAAACACCCATCGACTTTATTTACAGTCATACATAATGGTTTACCACCAACACATAAACACACACATAAACTATCACACTCACAACACAACTCTCAGAATGACTTGGAAATACCCTTATATACACACAAATGTGGTCCCGACACACACATACACAAGAAACATACACAAACATCCATCGACTTTTCTTAGAGGCAGACACAGTATTGTTCCCCAAAACGCACACACACACTGTCACACTCACAACAGAGCACTCATACTGGGTGTGCAGCAGAGCCACAAAACTTGGAACTTCCCTGACACACTCACATATGTGGTCCCGAAACACACATACAGAAGACACCCACATGAACACCCATCGACTTTTTCATACAGGCGTACTCAACGGTTTCCCGCAAACACACACAGACACACAAACACTATCACACTCAGAACACAGCACTCACATGGGCACTTGAATCGGCCCTAAGATACAAACAAACGTGGTCCCGACACACACAACACAAGAAACACACTCAAAACCCATCGACATTTTCTTATAGGCAGACACAGTGGGGTTCCCCAAAACACACAGACACACACTGTCACACTCACAACACAGCACTCACACTGTTCCTTGCAGAGCCATCAACACTTGGAACTGCCCTGACATACCAATAAATGTTGTCCTGACACACACATACACAAGAAACACACAGAAACACCCATCGACTTTTTCATACAGGCATACAAAATTGTTTTCCGCAAACACGCACACCCACACACACACACACACACACACTATCACACTGTGAACAGAGCACTCACACTGGGTCCCCGGCATAGACATCAACATTTGGAAATCCCTAACATATTCAAAAACGAGATCCCAACACACACGTACACAAGAAACACACCAAAACATCCATCGACTTTATTTACACTCATACATAATGGTTTACCACCAACCCATAAACACACACATAAACTATCACACTCACAACGCAACTCTCAGAATGACTTGGAACTACCCTTACATACACACAAATGTGGTCCCGACACACACATACACAAGAAACACACACAAACATCCATCGACTTTACTTACAGGCAGACACAGTGGAGTTCCCCAAAACACACACACACACACTGTCACACTCACAATACAGCACTCACACTGGGTCTGCAGCAGAGCCATCAACACTTGGAACTGCCCTGACACACTCACATACGTGGTCCCGCAACACACATTCACAAGAAACACACGTAAACACCCATCGACATTTTCATACAGGCGTACTCAATGGTTTCCCGCAAACACACACACACACACACACACAGACACTATGACACTCAGAACACAGCACTCACACGGGCATTGAATCGGCCCTAACATTAACAAACGTGGTTCCGACACACACATACACAAGAAACACACACAAACACCCATCGACATTTTCTTACAGGCAGACACAGTGGGGTTCCCCCAAACACACACACACACACTGTCACACTCACAACACAGCACTCACACTGTTCCTTGCAGAGCCATCACCACTTGGAACTGCCCTGACATACCCAAAAACGTTGTCCCGAGACACACATACACAAGAAACACACAGAAACACCCATCGACTTTTTCTTACAGGCATACAAAATGGTTTCGCGCAAACACACAGACACACTATCACACTCACAACACAGCACTCACACTGGGTCCACCGCATAGACATCAGGATTTGGAATTCCCTAACATACTCAAAAACGAGGTCCCAACACACACATACACAAGAAACACACAAAAATACCCATCAACTTTATTTACAGTCATACACAATGGTTAACCACAAACACATAAACACACACATAAACTATCACACTCACAACACAACGCTCAGAATGACTTGGAACTACCCTTATATACACACAAATGTGGGCCCGACACACACATACACAAGAAACATTCACAAACATCCATCGACTTTTCAAACAGGCAGACACAGTGGTGTTCCCCAAAACACACACACACACTGTCACACTCACAACACAGCACTCACACTGTGTCTGCAGCAGAGCCATCAACACTTGGAACTGCCCTGACACACTCACATACGTGGTCCCGAAACACACATACACAAGAAACACACACAAACACCCATCGACTTTTCTTACAGGCAGACACAGTGGTGTTCCCCAAAACACACACACACACACACTGTCACACTCACACCACAGCACTCACACTGGGTCCCCGGCATAGACATCAACATTTTGAATTAACTAACATACTCAAAAACGAGGTCCCAACACACACATACACAAGGAACACACAAAAACACCCATCGACTTTATTTACAGTCATACATAATGGTTTACCACCAACACATAAACACACACATAAACTATCACACTCACAACACAACTCTCAGAATGACTTGGAACTACCCTTATATACACACAAATGTAGTCCCGACACACACATACACAAGAAACATACACAAACATCCATCGACTTTTCTTAGAGGCAGACACAGTATTGTTCCCCAAAACGCACACACACACTGTCACACTCACAACACAGCACTCATACTGGGTGTGCAGCAGAGCCACAAATACTTGGAACTTCCCTGACACACTCACATATGTGGTCCCGAAACACACATACAGAAGACACTCACATGAACACCCATCGACTTTTTCATACAGGCGTACTCAATGGTTTCCCGCAAACACACACAGACACACAAACACTATCACACTCAGAACACAGCACTCACATGGGCACTTGAATCGGCCCTAAGATACAAACAAACGTGGTCCCGACACACACAACACAAGAAACACATTCAAAACCCATCGACATTTTCTTATAGGCAGACACAGTGGGGTTCCCCAAAACACACAGACACACACTGTCACACTCACAACACAGCACTCACACTGTTCCTTGCAGAGCCATCAACACTTGGAACTGCCCTGACATACCAATAAATGTTGTCCAGACACACACATACACAAGAAACACACAGAAACACCCATCGACTTTTTCATACAGGCATACAAAATTGTTTTCTGCAAACACGCACACCCACCCACACACACACACACACACACACTATCACACTGTGAACAGAGCACTCACACTGGGTCCCCGGCATAGACATCAACATTTGGAAATCCCTAACATATTCAAAAACGAGATCCCAACACACACGTACACAAGAAACACACCAAAACATCCATCGACTTTATTTACACTCATACATAATGGTTTACCACCAACCCATAAACACACACATAAACTATCACACTCACAACGCAACTCTCAGAATGAATTGGAACTACCCTTACATACACACAAATGTGGTCCGGACACACACATACACAAGAAACACGCACAAACATCCATCGACTTTACTTACAGGCAGACACAGTGGTGTTCCCCAAAACACACACACACACTGTCACACTCACAATACAGCACTCACACTGGGTCTGCAGCAGAGCCATCAACACTTGGAACTGCCCTGACACACTCACATACGTGGTCCCGCAACACACATTCACAAGAAACACACGTAAACACCCATCGACTTTTTCATACAGGCGTACTCAACAGTTTCCCGCAAACACACACACACACACACACACACACACTATGACACTCAGAACACAGCACTCACTGGGGCATTGAATCGGCCCAAACATACACACAAACGTGATTCCGACACACACATACACAAGAAACACACACAAACACCCATCGACATTTTCTTACAGGCAGACACAGTGGGTTCCCCCAAACACACACACACACACTGTCACACTCACAACACAGCACTCACACTGTTCCTTGCAGAGCCATCACCACTTGGAACTGCCCTGACATACCCAAAAACGTTGTCCCGAGACACACATACACAAGAAACACACAGAAACACCCATCGACTTTTTCTTACAGGCATACAAAATGGTTTCGCGCAAACACACAGACACACTATCACACTCACAACACAGCACTCACACTGGGTCCACGGCATAGACATCAGGATTTGGAATTCCCTAACATACTCAAAAACGAGGTCCCAACACACACATACACAAGAAACACACAAAAATACCCATCAACTTTATTTACAGTCATACACAATGGTTAACCACAAACACATAAACACACACATAAACTATCACACTCACAACACAACGCTCAGAATGATTTGGAACTACCCTTATATACACACAAATGTGGGCCCGACACACACATACACAAGAAACATTCACAAACATCCATCGACTTTTCAAACAGGCAGACACAGTGGTGTTCCCCAAAACACACACACACACTGTCACACTCACAACACAGCACTCACACTGTGTCTGCAGCAGAGCCATCAACACTTGGAACTGCCCTGACACACTCACATACGTGGTCCCGAAACACACATACACAAGAAACACACACAAACACCCATCGACTTTTCTTACAGGCAGACACAGTGGTGTTCCCCAAAACACACACACACACACACTGTCACACTCACACCACAGCACTCACACTGGGTCCCCGGCATAGACATCAACATTTTGAATTAACTAACATACTCAAAAACGAGGTCCCAACACACACATACACAAGGAACACACAAAAACACCCATCGACTTTATTTACAGTCATACATAATGGTTTACCACCAACACATAAACACACACATAAACTATCACACTCACAACACAACTCTCAGAATGACTTGGAACTACCCTTATATACACACAAATGTGGTCCCGACACACACATACACAAGAAACATACACAAACATCCATCGACTTTTCTTAGAGGCAGACACAGTATTGTTCCCCAAAACGCACACACACACTGTCACACTCACAACTCAGCACTCATACTGGGTGTGCAGCAGAGCCACAAATACTTGGAACTTCCCTGACACACTCACATATGTGGTCCCGAAACACACATACAGAAGACACTCACATGAACACCCATCGACTTTTTCATACAGGCGTACTCAATGGTTTCCCGCAAACACACACAGACACACAAACACTATCACACTCAGAACACAGCACTCACATGGGCACTTGAATCGGCCCTAAGATACAAACAAACGTGGTCCCGACACACACAACACAAGAAACACATTCAAAACCCATCGACATTTTCTTATAGGCAGACACAGTGGGGTTCCCCAAAACACACAGACACACACTGTCACACTCACAACACAGCACTCACACTGTTCCTTGCAGAGCCATCAACACTTGGAACTGCCCTGACATACCAATAAATGTTGTCCAGACACACACATACACAAGAAACACACAGAAACACCCATCGACTTTTTCATACAGGCTAACAAAATTGTTTTCAGCAAACACGCACACCCACACACACACACACACACACACACACACACACACTATCACACTGTGAACAGAGCACTCACACTGGGTCCCCGGCATACACATCAACATTTGGAAATCCCTAACATATTCAAAAACGAGATCCCAACACACACGTACACAAGAAACACACCAAAACATCCATCGACTTTATTTACACTCATACATAATGGTTTACCACCAACCCATAAACACACACATAAACTATCACACTCACAACGCAACTCTCAGAATGAATTGGAACTACCCTTACATACACACAAATGTGGTCCCGACACACACATACACAAGAAACACACACAAACATCCATCGACTTTACTTACAGGCAGACACAGTGGTGTTCCCCAAAACACACACACACACTGTCACACTCACAATACAGCACTCACACTGGGTCTGCAGCAGAGCCATCAACACTTGGAACTGCCCTGACACACTCACATACGTGGTCCCGCAACACACATTCACAAGAAACACACGTAAACACCCATCGACTTTTTCATACAGGCGTACTCAACGGTTTCCCGCAAACACACACACACACACACACAGACACTATGACACTCAGAACACAGCACTCACACGGGCATTGAATCGGCCCTAACATTAACAAACGTGGTTCCGACACACACATACACAAGAAACACACACAAACACCCATCGACATTTTCTTACAGGCAGACACAGTGGGGTTCCCCCAAACACACACACACACACTGTCACACTCACAACACAGCACTCACACTGTTCCTTGCAGAGCCATCACCACTTGGAACTGCCCTGACATACCCAAAAACATTGTCGCGAGACACACATACACAAGAAACACACAGAAACACCCATCGACTTTTTCTTACAGGAATACAAAATGGTTTCCTTCAAAGACACACACACACACTATCACACTCACAACACAGCACTCACACTGGGTCCACGGCATAGACATCAGGATTTGGAATTCCCTAACATACTCAAAAACGAGGTCCCAACACACACATACACAAGAAACACACAAAAATACCCATCAACTTTATTTACAGTCATACACAACGGTTAACCACAAACACATAAACACACACATAAACTATCACACTCACAACACAATACTCAGAATGACTTGGAACTACCCTTATATACACACAAATGTGGGCCCGACACAAACATACACAAGAAACATTCACAAACATCCATCGACTTTTCAAACAGGCAGACACAGTGGTGTTCCCCAAAACACACACACACACTGTCACACTCACAACACAGCACTCACACTGTGTCTGCAGCAGAGCCATCAACACTTGGAACTGCCCTGACACACTCACATACGTGGTCCCGAAACACACATACACAAGAAACACACACAAACACCCATCGACTTTTCTTACAGGCAGACACAGTGGTGTTCCCCAAAACACACACACACACACACTGTCACACTCACACCACAGCACTCACACTGGGTCCCCGGCATAGACATCAGCATTTGGAATTAACTAACATACTCAAAAACGAGGTCCCAACACACACATACACAAGGAACACACAAAAACACCCATCGACTTCATTTACAGTCATACATAATGGTTTACCACCAACACATAAACACACACATAAACTATCACACTCACAACACAACTCTCAGAATGACTTGGAACTACCCTTATATACACACAAATGTGGTCCCGACACACACATACACAAGAAACATACACAAACATCCATCGACTTTTCTTAGAGGCAGACACAGTATTGTTCCCCAAAACGCACACACACACTGTCACACTCACAACAGAGCACTCATACTGGGTGTGCAGCAGAGCCACAAATACTTGGAACTTCCCTGACACACTCACATATGTGGTCCCGAAACACACATACAGAAGACACCCACATGAACACCCATCGACTTTTTCATACAGGCGTACTCAACGGTTTCCCGCAAACACACACAGACACACAAACACTATCACACTCAGAACACAGCACTCACATGGGCACTTGAATCGGCCCTAAGATACAAACAAACGTGGTCCCGACACACACAACACAAGAAACACACTCAAAACCCATCGACATTTTCTTATAGGCAGACACAGTGGGGTTCCCCAAAACACACAGACACACACTGTCACACTCACAACACAGCACTCACACTGTTCCTTGCAGAGCCATCAACACTTGGAACTGCCCTGACATACCAATAAATGTTGTCCTGACACACACATACACAAGAAACACACAGAAACACCCATCGACTTTTTCATACAGGCATACAAAATTGTTTTCCGCAAACACGCACACCCACACACACACACACACACACACTATCACACTGTGAACAGAGCACTCACACTGGGTCCCCGTCATAGACATCAACATTTGGAAATCCCTAACATATTCAAAAACGAGATCCCAACACACACGTACACAAGAAACACACCAAAACATCCATCGACTTTATTTACACTCATACATAATGGTTTACCACCAACCCATAAACACACACATAAACTATCACACTCACAACGCAACTCTCAGAATGACTTGGAACTACCCTTACATACACACAAATGTGGTCCCGACACACACATACACAAGAAACACACACAAACATCCATCGACTTTACTTACAGGCAGACACAGTGGAGTTCCCCAAAACACACACACACACACACTGTCACACTCACAATACAGCACTCACACTGGGTCTGCAGCAGAGCCATCAACACTTGGAACTGCCCTGACACACTCACATACGTGGTCCCGCAACACACATTCACAAGAAACACACGTAAACACCCATCGACATTTTCATACAGGCGTACTCAATGGTTTCCCGCAAACACACACACACACACACACACACAGACACTATGACACTCAGAACACAGCACTCACACGGGCATTGAATCGGCCCTAACATTAACAAACGTGGTTCCGACACACACATACACAAGAAACACACACAAACACCCATCGACATTTTCTTACAGGCAGACACAGTGGGGTTCCCCCAAACACACACACACACACTGTCACACTCACAACACAGCACTCACACTGTTCCTTGCAGAGCCATCACCACTTGGAACTGCCCTGACATACCCAAAAACATTGTCGCGAGACACACATACACAAGAAACACACAGAAACACCCATCGACTTTTTCTTACAGGAATACAAAATGGTTTCCTTCAAAGACACACACACACACTATCACACTCACAACACAGCACTCACACTGGGTCCACGGCATAGACATCAGGATTTGGAATTCCCTAACATACTCAAAAACGAGGTCCCAACACACACATACACAAGAAACACACAAAAATACCCATCAACTTTATTTACAGTCATACACAATGGTTAACCACAAACACATAAACACACACATAAACTATCACACTCACAACACAACGCTCAGAATGACTTGGAACTACCCTTATATACACACAAATGTGGGCCCGACACACACATACACAAGAAACATTCACAAACATCCATCGACTTTTCAAACAGGCAGACACAGTGGTGTTCCCCAAAACACACACACACACTGTCACACTCACAACACAGCACTCACACTGTGTCTGCAGCAGAGCCATCAACACTTGGAACTGCCCTGACACACTCACATACGTGGTCCCGAAACACACATACACAAGAAACACACACAAACACCCATCGACTTTTCTTACAGGCAGACACAGTGGTGTTCCCCAAAACACACACACACACACACTGTCACACTCACACCACAGCACTCACACTGGGTCCCCGGCATAGACATCAACATTTTGAATTAACTAACATACTCAAAAACGAGGTCCCAACACACACATACACAAGGAACACACAAAAACACCCATCGACTTTATTTACAGTCATACATAATGGTTTACCACCAACACATAAACACACACATAAACTATCACACTCACAACACAACTCTCAGAATGACTTGGAACTACCCTTATATACACACAAATGTAGTCCCGACACACACATACACAAGAAACATACACAAACATCCATCGACTTTTCTTAGAGGCAGACACAGTATTGTTCCCCAAAACGCACACACACACTGTCACACTCACAACACAGCACTCATACTGGGTGTGCAGCAGAGCCACAAATACTTGGAACTTCCCTGACACACTCACATATGTGGTCCCGAAACACACATACAGAAGACACTCACATGAACACCCATCGACTTTTTCATACAGGCGTACTCAATGGTTTCCCGCAAACACACACAGACACACAAACACTATCACACTCAGAACACAGCACTCACATGGGCACTTGAATCGGCCCTAAGATACAAACAAACGTGGTCCCGACACACACAACACAAGAAACACATTCAAAACCCATCGACATTTTCTTATAGGCAGACACAGTGGGGTTCCCCAAAACACACAGACACACACTGTCACACTCACAACACAGCACTCACACTGTTCCTTGCAGAGCCATCAACACTTGGAACTGCCCTGACATACCAATAAATGTTGTCCAGACACACACATACACAAGAAACACACAGAAACACCCATCGACTTTTTCATACAGGCATACAAAATTGTTTTCTGCAAACACGCACACCCACCCACACACACACACACACACACACTATCACACTGTGAACAGAGCACTCACACTGGGTCCCCGGCATAGACATCAACATTTGGAAATCCCTAACATATTCAAAAACGAGATCCCAACACACACGTACACAAGAAACACACCAAAACATCCATCGACTTTATTTACACTCATACATAATGGTTTACCACCAACCCATAAACACACACATAAACTATCACACTCACAACGCAACTCTCAGAATGAATTGGAACTACCCTTACATACACACAAATGTGGTCCGGACACACACATACACAAGAAACACGCACAAACATCCATCGACTTTACTTACAGGCAGACACAGTGGTGTTCCCCAAAACACACACACACAGTGTCACACTCACAATAGAGCACTCACACTGGGTCTGCAGCAGAGCCATCAACACTTGGAACTGCCCTGACACACTCACATACGTGGTCCCGCAACACACATTCACAAGAAACACACGTAAACACCCATCGACTTTTTCATACAGGCGTACTCAACAGTTTCCCGCAAACACACACACACACACACACACACACACTATGACACTCAGAACACAGCACTCACTGGGGCATTGAATCGGCCCAAACATACACACAAACGTGATTCCGACACACACATACACAAGAAACACACACAAACACCCATCGACATTTTCTTACAGGCAGACACAGTGGGTTCCCCCAAACACACACACACACACTGTCACACTCACAACACAGCACTCACACTGTTCCTTGCAGAGCCATCACCACTTGGAACTGCCCTGACATACCCAAAAACGTTGTCCCGAGACACACATACACAAGAAACACACAGAAACACCCATCGACTTTTTCTTACAGGCATACAAAATGGTTTCGCGCAAACACACAGACACACTATCACACTCACAACACAGCACTCACACTGGGTCCACGGCATAGACATCAGGATTTGGAATTCCCTAACATACTCAAAAACGAGGTCCCAACACACACATACACAAGAAACACACAAAAATACCCATCAACTTTATTTACAGTCATACACAATGGTTAACCACAAACACATAAACACACACATAAACTATCACACTCACAACACAACGCTCAGAATGACTTGGAACTACCCTTATATACACACAAATGTGGGCCCGACACACACATACACAAGAAACATTCACAAACATCCATCGACTTTTCAAACAGGCAGACACAGTGGTGTTCCCCAAAACACACACACACACTGTCACACTCACAACACAGCACTCACACTGTGTCTGCAGCAGAGCCATCAACACTTGGAACTGCCCTGACACACTCACATACGTGGTCCCGAAACACACATACACAAGAAACACACACAAACACCCATCGACTTTTCTTACAGGCAGACACAGTGGTGTTCCCCAAAACACACACACACACACACTGTCACACTCACACCACAGCACTCACACTGGGTCCCCGGCATAGACATCAACATTTTGAATTAACTAACATACTCAAAAACGAGGTCCCAACACACACATACACAAGGAACACACAAAAACACCCATCGACTTTATTTACAGTCATACATAATGGTTTACCACCAACACATAAACACACACATAAACTATCACACTCACAACACAACTCTCAGAATGACTTGGAACTACCCTTATATACACACAAATGTGGTCCCGACACACACATACACAAGAAACATACACAAACATCCATCGACTTTTCTTAGAGGCAGACACAGTATTGTTCCCCAAAACGCACACACACACTGTCACACTCACAACTCAGCACTCATACTGGGTGTGCAGCAGAGCCACAAATACTTGGAACTTCCCTGACACACTCACATATGTGGTCCCGAAACACACATACAGAAGACACTCACATGAACACCCATCGACTTTTTCATACAGGCGTACTCAATGGTTTCCCGCAAACACACACAGACACACAAACACTATCACACTCAGAACACAGCACTCACATGGGCACTTGAATCGGCCCTAAGATACAAACAAACGTGGTCCCGACACACACAACACAAGAAACACATTCAAAACCCATCGACATTTTCTTATAGGCAGACACAGTGGGGTTCCCCAAAACACACAGACACACACTGTCACACTCACAACACAGCACTCACACTGTTCCTTGCAGAGCCATCAACACTTGGAACTGCCCTGACATACCAATAAATGTTGTCCAGACACACACATACACAAGAAACACACAGAAACACCCATCGACTTTTTCATACAGGCTAACAAAATTGTTTTCAGCAAACACGCACACCCACACACACACACACACACACACACACACACACACTATCACACTGTGAACAGAGCACTCACACTGGGTCCCCGGCATACACATCAACATTTGGAAATCCCTAACATATTCAAAAACGAGATCCCAACACACACGTACACAAGAAACACACCAAAACATCCATCGACTTTATTTACACTCATACATAATGGTTTACCACCAACCCATAAACACACACATAAACTATCACACTCACAACGCAACTCTCAGAATGAATTGGAACTACCCTTACATACACACAAATGTGGTCCCGACACACACATACACAAGAAACACACACAAACATCCATCGACTTTACTTACAGGCAGACACAGTGGTGTTCCCCAAAACACACACACACACTGTCACACTCACAATACAGCACTCACACTGGGTCTGCAGCAGAGCCATCAACACTTGGAACTGCCCTGACACACTCACATACGTGGTCCCGCAACACACATTCACAAGAAACACACGTAAACACCCATCGACTTTTTCATACAGGCGTACTCAACGGTTTCCCGCAAACACACACACACACACACACACACACACAGACACTATGACACTCAGAACACAGCACTCACACGGGCATTGAATCGGCCCTAACATTAACAAACGTGGTTCCGACACACACATACACAAGAAACACACACAAACACCCATCGACATTTTCTTACAGGCAGACACAGTGGGGTTCCCCCAAACACACACACACACACTGTCACACTCACAACACAGCACTCACACTGTTCCTTGCAGAGCCATCACCACTTGGAACTGCCCTGACATACCCAAAAACATTGTCGCGAGACACACATACACAAGAAACACACAGAAACACCCATCGACTTTTTCTTACAGGAATACAAAATGGTTTCCTTCAAAGACACACACACACACTATCACACTCACAACACAGCACTCACACTGGGTCCACGGCATAGACATCAGGATTTGGAATTCCCTAACATACTCAAAAACGAGGTCCCAACACACACATACACAAGAAACACACAAAAATACCCATCAACTTTATTTACAGTCATACACAACGGTTAACCACAAACACATAAACACACACATAAACTATCACACTCACAACACAATACTCAGAATGACTTGGAACTACCCTTATATACACACAAATGTGGGCCCGACACAAACATACACAAGAAACATTCACAAACATCCATCGACTTTTCAAACAGGCAGACACAGTGGTGTTCCCCAAAACACACACACACACTGTCACACTCACAACACAGCACTCACACTGTGTCTGCAGCAGAGCCATCAACACTTGGAACTGCCCTGACACACTCACATACGTGGTCCCGAAACACACATACACAAGAAACACACACAAACACCCATCGACTTTTCTTACAGGCAGACACAGTGGTGTTCCCCAAAACACACACACACACACACTGTCACACTCACACCACAGCACTCACACTGGGTCCCCGGCATAGACATCAGCATTTGGAATTAACTAACATACTCAAAAACGAGGTCCCAACACACACATACACAAGGAACACACAAAAACACCCATCGACTTCATTTACAGTCATACATAATGGTTTACCACCAACACATAAACACACACATAAACTATCACACTCACAACACAACTCTCAGAATGACTTGGAACTACCCTTATATACACACAAATGTGGTCCCGACACACACATACACAAGAAACATACACAAACATCCATCGACTTTTCTTAGAGGCAGACACAGTATTGTTCCCCAAAACGCACACACACACTGTCACACTCACAACAGAGCACTCATACTGGGTGTGCAGCAGAGCCACAAATACTTGGAACTTCCCTGACACACTCACATATGTGGTCCCGAAACACACATACAGAAGACACCCACATGAACACCCATCGACTTTTTCATACAGGCGTACTCAACGGTTTCCCGCAAACACACACAGACACACAAACACTATCACACTCAGAACACAGCACTCACATGGGCACTTGAATCGGCCCTAAGATACAAACAAACGTGGTCCCGACACACACAACACAAGAAACACACTCAAAACCCATCGACATTTTCTTATAGGCAGACACAGTGGGGTTCCCCAAAACACACAGACACACACTGTCACACTCACAACACAGCACTCACACTGTTCCTTGCAGAGCCATCAACACTTGGAACTGCCCTGACATACCAATAAATGTTGTCCTGACACACACATACACAAGAAACACACAGAAACACCCATCGACTTTTTCATACAGGCATACAAAATTGTTTTCCGCAAACACGCACACCCACACACACACACACACACACACTATCACACTGTGAACAGAGCACTCACACTGGGTCCCCGGCATAGACATCAACATTTGGAAATCCCTAACATATTCAAAAACGAGATCCCAACACACACGTACACAAGAAACACACCAAAACATCCATCGACTTTATTTACACTCATACATAATGGTTTACCACCAACCCATAAACACACACATAAACTATCACACTCACAACGCAACTCTCAGAATGACTTGGAACTACCCTTACATACACACAAATGTGGTCCCGACACACACATACACAAGAAACACACACAAACATCCATCGACTTTACTTACAGGCAGACACAGTGGAGTTCCCCAAAACACACACACACACACACTGTCACACTCACAATACAGCACTCACACTGGGTCTGCAGCAGAGCCATCAACACTTGGAACTGCCCTGACACACTCACATACGTGGTCCCGCAACACACATTCACAAGAAACACACGTAAACACCCATCGACATTTTCATACAGGCGTACTCAATGGTTTCCCGCAAACACACACACACACACACACACAGACACTATGACACTCAGAACACAGCACTCACACGGGCATTGAATCGGCCCTAACATTAACAAACGTGGTTCCGACACACACATACACAAGAAACACACACAAACACCCATCGACATTTTCTTACAGGCAGACACAGTGGGGTTCCCCCAAACACACACACACACACTGTCACACTCACAACACAGCACTCACACTGTTCCTTGCAGAGCCATCACCACTTGGAACTGCCCTGACATACCCAAAAACATTGTCGCGAGACACACATACACAAGAAACACACAGAAACACCCATCGACTTTTTCTTACAGGAATACAAAATGGTTTCCTTCAAAGACACACACACACACTATCACACTCACAACACAGCACTCACACTGGGTCCACGGCATAGACATCAGGATTTGGAATTCCCTAACATACTCAAAAACGAGGTCCCAACACACACATACACAAGAAACACACAAAAATACCCATCAACTTTATTTACAGTCATACACAACGGTTAACCACAAACACATAAACACACACATAAACTATCACACTCACAACACAATACTCAGAATGACTTGGAACTACCCTTATATACACACAAATGTGGGCCCGACACACACATACACAAGAAACATTCACAAACATCCATCGACTTTTCAAACAGGCAGACACAGTGGTGTTCCCCAAAACACACACACACACTGTCACACTCACAACACAGCACTCACACTGTGTCTGCAGCAGAGCCATCAACACTTGGAACTGCCCTGACACACTCACATACGTGGTCCCGAAACACACATACACAAGAAACACACACAAACACCCATCGACTTTTCTTACAGGCAGACACAGTGGTGTTCCCCAAAACACACACACACACACACTGTCACACTCACACCACAGCACTCACACTGGGTCCCCGGCATAGACATCAACATTTGGAATTAACTAACATACTCAAAAACGAGGTCCCAACACACACATACACAAGGAACACACAAAAACACCCATCGACTTCATTTACAGTCATACATAATGGTTTACCACCAACACATAAACACACACATAAACTATCACACTCACAACACAACTCTCAGAATGACTTGGAACTACCCTTATATACACACAAATGTGGTCCCGACACACACATACACAAGAAACATACACAAACATCCATCGACTTTTCTTAGAGGCAGACACAGTATTGTTCCCCAAAACGCACACACACACTGTCACACTCACAACAGAGCACTCATACTGGGTGTGCAGCAGAGCCACAAATACTTGGAACTTCCCTGACACACTCACATATGTGGTCCCGAAACACACATACAGAAGACACCCACATGAACACCCATCGACTTTTTCATACAGGCGTACTCAACGGTTTCCCGCAAACACACACAGACACACAAACACTATCACACTCAGAACACAGCACTCACATGGGCACTTGAATCGGCCCTAAGATACAAACAAACGTGGTCCCGACACACACAACACAAGAAACACACTCAAAACCCATCGACATTTTCTTATAGGCAGACACAGTGGGGTTCCCCAAAACACACAGACACACACTGTCACACTCACAACACAGCACTCACACTGTTCCTTGCAGAGCCATCAACACTTGGAACTGCCCTGACATACCAATAAATGTTGTCCTGACACACACATACACAAGAAACACACAGAAACACCCATCGACTTTTTCATACAGGCATACAAAATTGTTTTCCGCAAACACGCACACCCACACACACACACACACACACACTATCACACTGTGAACAGAGCACTCACACTGGGTCCCCGGCATAGACATCAACATTTGGAAATCCCTAACATATTCAAAAACGAGATCCCAACACACACGTACACAAGAAACACACCAAAACATCCATCGACTTTATTTACACTCATACATAATGGTTTACCACCAACCCATAAACACACACATAAACTATCACACTCACAACGCAACTCTCAGAATGACTTGGAACTACCCTTACATACACACAAATGTGGTCCCGACACACACATACACAAGAAACACACACAAACATCCATCGACTTTACTTACAGGCAGACACAGTGGAGTTCCCCAAAACACACACACACACACTGTCACACTCACAATACAGCACTCACACTGGGTCTGCAGCAGAGCCATCAACACTTGGAACTGCCCTGACACACTCACATACGTGGTCCCGCAACACACATTCACAAGAAACACACGTAAACACCCATCGACATTTTCATACAGGCGTACTCAATGGTTTCCCGCAAACACACACACACACACACACACAGACACTATGACACTCAGAACACAGCACTCACACGGGCATTGAATCGGCCCTAACATTAACAAACGTGGTTCCGACACACACATACACAAGAAACACACACAAACACCCATCGACATTTTCTTACAGGCAGACACAGTGGGGTTCCCCCAAACACACACACACACACTGTCACACTCACAACACAGCACTCACACTGTTCCTTGCAGAGCCATCACCACTTGGAACTGCCCTGACATACCCAAAAACATTGTCGCGAGACACACATACACAAGAAACACACAGAAACACCCATCGACTTTTTCTTACAGGAATACAAAATGGTTTCCTTCAAAGACACACACACACACTATCACACTCACAACACAGCACTCACACTGGGTCCACGGCATAGACATCAGGATTTGGAATTCCCTAACATACTCAAAAACGAGGTCCCAACACACACATACACAAGAAACACACAAAAATACCCATCAACTTTATTTACAGTCATACACAACGGTTAACCACAAACACATAAACACACACATAAACTATCACACTCACAACACAATACTCAGAATGACTTGGAACTACCCTTATATACACACAAATGTGGGCCCGACACACACATACACAAGAAACATTCACAAACATCCATCGACTTTTCAAACAGGCAGACACAGTGGTGTTCCCCAAAACACACACACACACTGTCACACTCACAACACAGCACTCACACTGTGTCTGCAGCAGAGCCATCAACACTTGGAACTGCCCTGACACACTCACATACGTGGTCCCGAAACACACATACACAAGAAACACACACAAACACCCATCGACTTTTCTTACAGGCAGACACAGTGGTGTTCCCCAAAACACACACACACACACACTGTCACACTCACACCACAGCACTCACACTGGGTCCCCGGCATAGACATCAACATTTGGAATTAACTAACATACTCAAAAACGAGGTCCCAACACACACATACACAAGGAACACACAAAAACACCCATCGACTTCATTTACAGTCATACATAATGGTTTACCACCAACACATAAACACACACATAAACTATCACACTCACAACACAACTCTCAGAATGACTTGGAACTACCCTTATATACACACAAATGTGGTCCCGACACACACATACACAAGAAACATACACAAACATCCATCGACTTTTCTTAGAGGCAGACACAGTATTGTTCCCCAAAACGCACACACACACTGTCACACTCACAACAGAGCACTCATACTGGGTGTGCAGCAGAGCCACAAATACTTGGAACTTCCCTGACACACTCACATATGTGGTCCCGAAACACACATACAGAAGACACCCACATGAACACCCATCGACTTTTTCATACAGGCGTACTCAACGGTTTCCCGCAAACACACACAGACACACAAACACTATCACACTCAGAACACAGCACTCACATGGGCACTTGAATCGGCCCTAAGATACAAACAAACGTGGTCCCGACACACACAACACAAGAAACACACTCAAAACCCATCGACATTTTCTTATAGGCAGACACAGTGGGGTTCCCCAAAACACACAGACACACACTGTCACACTCACAACACAGCACTCACACTGTTCCTTGCAGAGCCATCAACACTTGGAACTGCCCTGACATACCAATAAATGTTGTCCTGACACACACATACACAAGAAACACACAGAAACACCCATCGACTTTTTCATACAGGCATACAAAATTGTTTTCCGCAAACACGCACACCCACACACACACACACACACACACACACTATCACACTGTGAACAGAGCACTCACACTGGGTCCCCGGCATAGACATCAACATTTGGAAATCCCTAACATATTCAAAAACGAGATCCCAACACACACGTACACAAGAAACACACCAAAACATCCATCGACTTTATTTACACTCATACATAATGGTTTACCACCAACCCATAAACACACACATAAACTATCACACTCACAACGCAACTCTCAGAATGACTTGGAACTACCCTTACATACACACAAATGTGGTCCCGACACACACATACACAAGAAACACACACAAACATCCATCGACTTTACTTACAGGCAGACACAGTGGAGTTCCCCAAAACACACACACACACACTGTCACACTCACAATACAGCACTCACACTGGGTCTGCAGCAGAGCCATCAACACTTGGAACTGCCCTGACACACTCACATACGTGGTCCCGCAACACACATTCACAAGAAACACACGTAAACACCCATCGACATTTTCATACAGGCGTACTCAATGGTTTCCCGCAAACACACACACACACACACACACAGACACTATGACACTCAGAACACAGCACTCACACGGGCATTGAATCGGCCCTAACATTAACAAACGTGGTTCCGACACACACATACACAAGAAACACACACAAACACCCATCGACATTTTCTTACAGGCAGACACAGTGGGGTTCCCCCAAACACACACACACACACTGTCACACTCACAACACAGCACTCACACTGTTCCTTGCAGAGCCATCACCACTTGGAACTGCCCTGACATACCCAAAAACATTGTCGCGAGACACACATACACAAGAAACACACAGAAACACCCATCGACTTTTTCTTACAGGAATACAAAATGGTTTCCTTCAAAGACACACACACACACTATCACACTCACAACACAGCACTCACACTGGGTCCACGGCATAGACATCAGGATTTGGAATTCCCTAACATACTCAAAAACGAGGTCCCAACACACACATACACAAGAAACACACAAAAATACCCATCAACTTTATTTACAGTCATACACAACGGTTAACCACAAACACATAAACACACACATAAACTATCACACTCACAACACAATACTCAGAATGACTTGGAACTACCCTTATATACACACAAATGTGGGCCCGACACACACATACACAAGAAACATTCACAAACATCCATCGACTTTTCAAACAGGCAGACACAGTGGTGTTCCCCAAAACACACACACACACTGTCACACTCACAACACAGCACTCACACTGTGTCTGCAGCAGAGCCATCAACACTTGGAACTGCCCTGACACACTCACATACGTGGTCCCGAAACACACATACACAAGAAACACACACAAACACCCATCGACTTTTCTTACAGGCAGACACAGTGGTGTTCCCCAAAACACACACACACACACACTGTCACACTCACACCACAGCACTCACACTGGGTCCCCGGCATAGACATCAACATTTGGAATTAACTAACATACTCAAAAACGAGGTCCCAACACACACATACACAAGGAACACACAAAAACACCCATCGACTTCATTTACAGTCATACATAATGGTTTACCACCAACACATAAACACACACATAAACTATCACACTCACAACACAACTCTCAGAATGACTTGGAACTACCCTTATATACACACAAATGTGGTCCCGACACACACATACACAAGAAACATACACAAACATCCATCGACTTTTCTTAGAGGCAGACACAGTATTGTTCCCCAAAACGCACACACACACTGTCACACTCACAACAGAGCACTCATACTGGGTGTGCAGCAGAGCCACAAATACTTGGAACTTCCCTGACACACTCACATATGTGGTCCCGAAACACACATACAGAAGACACCCACATGAACACCCATCGACTTTTTCATACAGGCGTACTCAACGGTTTCCCGCAAACACACACAGACACACAAACACTATCACACTCAGAACACAGCACTCACATGGGCACTTGAATCGGCCCTAAGATACAAACAAACGTGGTCCCGACACACACAACACAAGAAACACACTCAAAACCCATCGACATTTTCTTATAGGCAGACACAGTGGGGTTCCCCAAAACACACAGACACACACTGTCACACTCACAACACAGCACTCACACTGTTCCTTGCAGAGCCATCAACACTTGGAACTGCCCTGACATACCAATAAATGTTGTCCTGACACACACATACACAAGAAACACACAGAAACACCCATCGACTTTTTCATACAGGCATACAAAATTGTTTTCCGCAAACACGCACACCCACACACACACACACACACACACACACTATCACACTGTGAACAGAGCACTCACACTGGGTCCCCGGCATAGACATCAACATTTGGAAATCCCTAACATATTCAAAAACGAGATCCCAACACACACGTACACAAGAAACACACCAAAACATCCATCGACTTTATTTACACTCATACATAATGGTTTACCACCAACCCATAAACACACACATAAACTATCACACTCACAACGCAACTCTCAGAATGACTTGGAACTACCCTTACATACACACAAATGTGGTCCCGACACACACATACACAAGAAACACACACAAACATCCATCGACTTTACTTACAGGCAGACACAGTGGAGTTCCCCAAAACACACACACACACACACTGTCACACTCACAATACAGCACTCACACTGGGTCTGCAGCAGAGCCATCAACACTTGGAACTGCCCTGACACACTCACATACGTGGTCCCGCAACACACATTCACAAGAAACACACGTAAACACCCATCGACATTTTCATACAGGCGTACTCAATGGTTTCCCGCAAACACACACACACACACACACACAGACACTATGACACTCAGAACACAGCACTCACACGGGCATTGAATCGGCCCTAACATTAACAAACGTGGTTCCGACACACACATACACAAGAAACACACACAAACACCCATCGACATTTTCTTACAGGCAGACACAGTGGGGTTCCCCCAAACACACACACACACACTGTCACACTCACAACACAGCACTCACACTGTTCCTTGCAGAGCCATCACCACTTGGAACTGCCCTGACATACCCAAAAACGTTGTCGCGAGACACACATACACAAGAAACACACAGAAACACCCATCGACTTTTTCTTACAGGAATACAAAATGGTTTCCTTCAAAGACACACACACACACTATCACACTCACAACACAGCACTCACACTGGGTCCACGGCATAGACATCAGGATTTGGAATTCCCTAACATACTCAAAAACGAGGTCCCAACACACACATACACAAGAAACACACAAAAATACCCATCAACTTTATTTACAGTCATACACAACGGTTAACCACAAACACATAAACACACACATAAACTATCACACTCACAACACAATACTCAGAATGACTTGGAACTACCCTTATATACACACAAATGTGGGCCCGACACACACATACACAAGAAACATTCACAAACATCCATCGACTTTTCAAACAGGCAGACACAGTGGTGTTCCCCAAAACACACACACACACTGTCACACTCACAACACAGCACTCACACTGTGTCTGCAGCAGAGCCATCAACACTTGGAACTGCCCTGACACACTCACATACGTGGTCCCGAAACACACATACACAAGAAACACACACAAACAACACCCATCGACTTTTCTTACAGGCAGACACAGTGGTGTTCCCCAAAACACACACACACACACACTGTCACACTCACACCACAGCACTCACACTGGGTCCCCGGCATAGACATCAACATTTGGAATTAACTAACATACTCAAAAACGAGGTCCCAACACACACATACACAAGGAACACACAAAAACACCCATCGACTTCATTTACAGTCATACATAATGGTTTACCACCAACACATAAACACACACATAAACTATCACACTCACAACACAACTCTCAGAATGACTTGGAACTACCCTTATATACACACAAATGTGGTCCCGACACACACATACACAAGAAACATACACAAACATCCATCGACTTTTCTTAGAGGCAGACACAGTATTGTTCCCCAAAACGCACACACACACTGTCACACTCACAACAGAGCACTCATACTGGGTGTGCAGCAGAGCCACAAATACTTGGAACTTCCCTGACACACTCACATATGTGGTCCCGAAACACACATACAGAAGACACCCACATGAACACCCATCGACTTTTTCATACAGGCGTACTCAACGGTTTCCCGCAAACACACACAGACACACAAACACTATCACACTCAGAACACAGCACTCACATGGGCACTTGAATCGGCCCTAAGATACAAACAAACGTGGTCCCGACACACACAACACAAGAAACACACTCAAAACCCATCGACATTTTCTTATAGGCAGACACAGTGGGGTTCCCCAAAACACACAGACACACACTGTCACACTCACAACACAGCACTCACACTGTTCCTTGCAGAGCCATCAACACTTGGAACTGCCCTGACATACCAATAAATGTTGTCCTGACACACACATACACAAGAAACACACAGAAACACCCATCGACTTTTTCATACAGGCATACAAAATTGTTTTCCGCAAACACGCACACCCACACACACACACACACACACACTATCACACTGTGAACAGAGCACTCACACTGGGTCCCCGGCATAGACATCAACATTTGGAAATCCCTAACATATTCAAAAACGAGATCCCAACACACACGTACACAAGAAACACACCAAAACATCCATCGACTTTATTTACACTCATACATAATGGTTTACCACCAACCCATAAACACACACATAAACTATCACACTCACAACGCAACTCTCAGAATGACTTGGAACTACCCTTACATACACACAAATGTGGTCCCGACACACACATACACAAGAAACACACACAAACATCCATCGACTTTACTTACAGGCAGACACAGTGGAGTTCCCCAAAACACACACACACACACACTGTCACACTCACAATACAGCACTCACACTGGGTCTGCAGCAGAGCCATCAACACTTGGAACTGCCCTGACACACTCACATACGTGGTCCCGCAACACACATTCACAAGAAACACACGTAAACACCCATCGACATTTTCATACAGGCGTACTCAATGGTTTCCCGCAAACACACACACACACACACACACAGACACTATGACACTCAGAACACAGCACTCACACGGGCATTGAATCGGCCCTAACATTAACAAACGTGGTTCCGACACACACATACACAAGAAACACACACAAACACCCATCGACATTTTCTTACAGGCAGACACAGTGGGGTTCCCCCAAACACACACACACACACTGTCACACTCACAACACAGCACTCACACTGTTCCTTGCAGAGCCATCACCACTTGGAACTGCCCTGACATACCCAAAAACGTTGTCGCGAGACACACATACACAAGAAACACACAGAAACACCCATCGACTTTTTCTTACAGGAATACAAAATGGTTTCCTTCAAAGACACACACACACACTATCACACTCACAACACAGCACTCACACTGGGTCCACGGCATAGACATCAGGATTTGGAATTCCCTAACATACTCACAAAAACGAGGTCCCAACACACACATACACAAGAAACACACAAAAATACCCATCAACTTTATTTACAGTCATACACAACGGTTAACCACAAACACATAAACACACACATAAACTATCACACTCACAACACAATACTCAGAATGACTTGGAACTACCCTTATATACACACAAATGTGGGCCCGACACACACATACACAAGAAACATTCACAAACATCCATCGACTTTTCAAACAGGCAGACACAGTGGTGTTCCCCAAAACACACACACACACTGTCACACTCACAACACAGCACTCACACTGTGTCTGCAGCAGAGCCATCAACACTTGGAACTGCCCTGACACACTCACATACGTGGTCCCGAAACACACATACACAAGAAACACACACAAACACCCATCGACTTTTCTTACAGGCAGACACAGTGGTGTTCCCCAAAACACACACACACACACACTGTCACACTCACACCACAGCACTCACACTGGGTCCCCGGCATAGACATCAACATTTGGAATTAACTAACATACTCAAAAACGAGGTCCCAACACACACATACACAAGGAACACACAAAAACACCCATCGACTTCATTTACAGTCATACATAATGGTTTACCACCAACACATAAACACACACATAAACTATCACACTCACAACACAACTCTCAGAATGACTTGGAACTACCCTTATATACACACAAATGTGGTCCCGACACACACATACACAAGAAACATACACAAACATCCATCGACTTTTCTTAGAGGCAGACACAGTATTGTTCCCCAAAACGCACACACACACTGTCACACTCACAACAGAGCACTCATACTGGGTGTGCAGCAGAGCCACAAATACTTGGAACTTCCCTGACACACTCACATATGTGGTCCCGAAACACACATACAGAAGACACCCACATGAACACCCATCGACTTTTTCATACAGGCGTACTCAACGGTTTCCCGCAAACACACACAGACACACAAACACTATCACACTCAGAACACAGCACTCACATGGGCACTTGAATCGGCCCTAAGATACAAACAAACGTGGTCCCGACACACACAACACAAGAAACACACTCAAAACCCATCGACATTTTCTTATAGGCAGACACAGTGGGGTTCCCCAAAACACACAGACACACACTGTCACACTCACAACACAGCACTCACACTGTTCCTTGCAGAGCCATCAACACTTGGAACTGCCCTGACATACCAATAAATGTTGTCCTGACACACACATACACAAGAAACACACAGAAACACCCATCGACTTTTTCATACAGGCATACAAAATTGTTTTCCGCAAACACGCACACCCACACCCACACACACACACACACACTATCACACTGTGAACAGAGCACTCACACTGGGTCCCCGGCATAGACATCAACATTTGGAAATCCCTAACATATTCAAAAACGAGATCCCAACACACACGTACACAAGAAACACACCAAAACATCCATCGACTTTATTTACACTCATACATAATGGTTTACCACCAACCCATAAACACACACATAAACTATCACACTCACAACGCAACTCTCAGAATGACTTGGAACTACCCTTACATACACACAAATGTGGTCCCGACACACACATACACAAGAAACACACACAAACATCCATCGACTTTACTTACAGGCAGACACAGTGGAGTTCCCCAAAACACACACACACACACACTGTCACACTCACAATACAGCACTCACACTGGGTCTGCAGCAGAGCCATCAACACTTGGAACTGCCCTGACACACTCACATACGTGGTCCCGCAACACACATTCACAAGAAACACACGTAAACACCCATCGACATTTTCATACAGGCGTACTCAATGGTTTCCCGCAAACACACACACACACACACACACAGACACTATGACACTCAGAACACAGCACTCACACGGGCATTGAATCGGCCCTAACATTAACAAACGTGGTTCCGACACACACATACACAAGAAACACACACAAACACCCATCGACATTTTCTTACAGGCAGACACAGTGGGGTTCCCCCAAACACACACACACACACTGTCACACTCACAACACAGCACTCACACTGTTCCTTGCAGAGCCATCACCACTTGGAACTGCCCTGACATACCCAAAAACGTTGTCGCGAGACACACATACACAAGAAACACACAGAAACACCCATCGACTTTTTCTTACAGGAATACAAAATGGTTTCCTTCAAAGACACACACACACACTATCACACTCACAACACAGCACTCACACTGGGTCCACGGCATAGACATCAGGATTTGGAATTCCCTAACATACTCAAAAACGAGGTCCCAACACACACATACACAAGAAACACACAAAAATACCCATCAACTTTATTTACAGTCATACACAACGGTTAACCACAAACACATAAACACACACATAAACTATCACACTCACAACACAATACTCAGAATGACTTGGAACTACCCTTATATACACACAAATGTGGGCCCGACACACACATACACAAGAAACATTCACAAACATCCATCGACTTTTCAAACAGGCAGACACAGTGGTGTTCCCCAAAACACACACACACACTGTCACACTCACAACACAGCACTCACACTGTGTCTGCAGCAGAGCCATCAACACTTGGAACTGCCCTGACACACTCACATACGTGGTCCCGAAACACACATACACAAGAAACACACACAAACACCCATCGACTTTTCTTACAGGCAGACACAGTGGTGTTCCCCAAAACACACACACACACACACTGTCACACTCACACCACAGCACTCACACTGGGTCCCCGGCATAGACATCAACATTTGGAATTAACTAACATACTCAAAAACGAGGTCCCAACACACACATACACAAGGAACACACAAAAACACCCATCGACTTCATTTACAGTCATACATAATGGTTTACCACCAACACATAAACACACACATAAACTATCACACTCACAACACAACTCTCAGAATGACTTGGAACTACCCTTATATACACACAAATGTGGTCCCGACACACACATACACAAGAAACATACACAAACATCCATCGACTTTTCTTAGAGGCAGACACAGTATTGTTCCCCAAAACGCACACACACACTGTCACACTCACAACAGAGCACTCATACTGGGTGTGCAGCAGAGCCACAAATACTTGGAACTTCCCTGACACACTCACATATGTGGTCCCGAAACACACATACAGAAGACACCCACATGAACACCCATCGACTTTTTCATACAGGCGTACTCAACGGTTTCCCGCAAACACACACAGACACACAAACACTATCACACTCAGAACACAGCACTCACATGGGCACTTGAATCGGCCCTAAGATACAAACAAACGTGGTCCCGACACACACAACACAAGAAACACACTCAAAACCCATCGACATTTTCTTATAGGCAGACACAGTGGGGTTCCCCAAAACACACAGACACACACTGTCACACTCACAACACAGCACTCACACTGTTCCTTGCAGAGCCATCAACACTTGGAACTGCCCTGACATACCAATAAATGTTGTCCTGACACACACATACACAAGAAACACACAGAAACACCCATCGACTTTTTCATACAGGCATACAAAATTGTTTTCCGCAAACACGCACACCCACACACACACACACACACACACACTATCACACTGTGAACAGAGCACTCACACTGGGTCCCCGGCATAGACATCAACATTTGGAAATCCCTAACATATTCAAAAACGAGATCCCAACACACACGTACACAAGAAACACACCAAAACATCCATCGACTTTATTTACACTCATACATAATGGTTTACCACCAACCCATAAACACACACATAAACTATCACACTCACAACGCAACTCTCAGAATGACTTGGAACTACCCTTACATACACACAAATGTGGTCCCGACACACACATACACAAGAAACACACACAAACATCCATCGACTTTACTTACAGGCAGACACAGTGGAGTTCCCCAAAACACACACACACACACACTGTCACACTCACAATACAGCACTCACACTGGGTCTGCAGCAGAGCCATCAACACTTGGAACTGCCCTGACACACTCACATACGTGGTCCCGCAACACACATTCACAAGAAACACACGTAAACACCCATCGACATTTTCATACAGGCGTACTCAATGGTTTCCCGCAAACACACACACACACACACACACAGACACTATGACACTCAGAACACAGCACTCACACGGGCATTGAATCGGCCCTAACATTAACAAACGTGGTTCCGACACACACATACACAAGAAACACACACAAACACCCATCGACATTTTCTTACAGGCAGACACAGTGGGGTTCCCCCAAACACACACACACACACTGTCACACTCACAACACAGCACTCACACTGTTCCTTGCAGAGCCATCACCACTTGGAACTGCCCTGACATACCCAAAAACGTTGTCGCGAGACACACATACACAAGAAACACACAGAAACACCCATCGACTTTTTCTTACAGGAATACAAAATGGTTTCCTTCAAAGACACACACACACACTATCACACTCACAACACAGCACTCACACTGGGTCCACGGCATAGACATCAGGATTTGGAATTCCCTAACATACTCAAAAACGAGGTCCCAACACACACATACACAAGAAACACACAAAAATACCCATCAACTTTATTTACAGTCATACACAACGGTTAACCACAAACACATAAACACACACATAAACTATCACACTCACAACACAATACTCAGAATGACTTGGAACTACCCTTATATACACACAAATGTGGGCCCGACACACACATACACAAGAAACATTCACAAACATCCATCGACTTTTCAAACAGGCAGACACAGTGGTGTTCCCCAAAACACACACACACACTGTCACACTCACAACACAGCACTCACACTGTGTCTGCAGCAGAGCCATCAACACTTGGAACTGCCCTGACACACTCACATACGTGGTCCCGAAACACACATACACAAGAAACACACACAAACACCCATCGACTTTTCTTACAGGCAGACACAGTGGTGTTCCCCAAAACACACACACACACACACTGTCACACTCACACCACAGCACTCACACTGGGTCCCCGGCATAGACATCAACATTTGGAATTAACTAACATACTCAAAAACGAGGTCCCAACACACACATACACAAGGAACACACAAAAACACCCATCGACTTCATTTACAGTCATACATAATGGTTTACCACCAACACATAAACACACACATAAACTATCACACTCACAACACAACTCTCAGAATGACTTGGAACTACCCTTATATACACACAAATGTGGTCCCGACACACACATACACAAGAAACATACACAAACATCCATCGACTTTTCTTAGAGGCAGACACAGTATTGTTCCCCAAAACGCACACACACACTGTCACACTCACAACAGAGCACTCATACTGGGTGTGCAGCAGAGCCACAAATACTTGGAACTTCCCTGACACACTCACATATGTGGTCCCGAAACACACATACAGAAGACACCCACATGAACACCCATCGACTTTTTCATACAGGCGTACTCAACGGTTTCCCGCAAACACACACAGACACACAAACACTATCACACTCAGAACACAGCACTCACATGGGCACTTGAATCGGCCCTAAGATACAAACAAACGTGGTCCCGACACACACAACACAAGAAACACACTCAAAACCCATCGACATTTTCTTATAGGCAGACACAGTGGGGTTCCCCAAAACACACAGACACACACTGTCACACTCACAACACAGCACTCACACTGTTCCTTGCAGAGCCATCAACACTTGGAACTGCCCTGACATACCAATAAATGTTGTCCTGACACACACATACACAAGAAACACACAGAAACACCCATCGACTTTTTCATACAGGCATACAAAATTGTTTTCCGCAAACACGCACACCCACACACACACACACACACACACTATCACACTGTGAACAGAGCACTCACACTGGGTCCCCGGCATAGACATCAACATTTGGAAATCCCTAACATATTCAAAAACGAGATCCCAACACACACGTACACAAGAAACACACCAAAACATCCATCGACTTTATTTACACTCATACATAATGGTTTACCACCAACCCATAAACACACACATAAACTATCACACTCACAACGCAACTCTCAGAATGACTTGGAACTACCCTTACATACACACAAATGTGGTCCCGACACACACATACACAAGAAACACACACAAACATCCATCGACTTTACTTACAGGCAGACACAGTGGAGTTCCCCAAAACACACACACACACACACTGTCACACTCACAATACAGCACTCACACTGGGTCTGCAGCAGAGCCATCAACACTTGGAACTGCCCTGACACACTCACATACGTGGTCCCGCAACACACATTCACAAGAAACACACGTAAACACCCATCGACATTTTCATACAGGCGTACTCAATGGTTTCCCGCAAACACACACACACACACACACACAGACACTATGACACTCAGAACACAGCACTCACACGGGCATTGAATCGGCCCTAACATTAACAAACGTGGTTCCGACACACACATACACAAGAAACACACACAAACACCCATCGACATTTTCTTACAGGCAGACACAGTGGGGTTCCCCCAAACACACACACACACACTGTCACACTCACAACACAGCACTCACACTGTTCCTTGCAGAGCCATCACCACTTGGAACTGCCCTGACATACCCAAAAACGTTGTCGCGAGACACACATACACAAGAAACACACAGAAACACCCATCGACTTTTTCTTACAGGAATACAAAATGGTTTCCTTCAAAGACACACACACACACTATCACACTCACAACACAGCACTCACACTGGGTCCACGGCATAGACATCAGGATTTGGAATTCCCTAACATACTCAAAAACGAGGTCCCAACACACACATACACAAGAAACACACAAAAATACCCATCAACTTTATTTACAGTCATACACAACGGTTAACCACAAACACATAAACACACACATAAACTATCACACTCACAACACAATACTCAGAATGACTTGGAACTACCCTTATATACACACAAATGTGGGCCCGACACACACATACACAAGAAACATTCACAAACATCCATCGACTTTTCAAACAGGCAGACACAGTGGTGTTCCCCAAAACACACACACACACTGTCACACTCACAACACAGCACTCACACTGTGTCTGCAGCAGAGCCATCAACACTTGGAACTGCCCTGACACACTCACATACGTGGTCCCGAAACACACATACACAAGAAACACACACAAACACCCATCGACTTTTCTTACAGGCAGACACAGTGGTGTTCCCCAAAACACACACACACACACACTGTCACACTCACACCACAGCACTCACACTGGGTCCCCGGCATAGACATCAACATTTGGAATTAACTAACATACTCAAAAACGAGGTCCCAACACACACATACACAAGGAACACACAAAAACACCCATCGACTTCATTTACAGTCATACATAATGGTTTACCACCAACACATAAACACACACATAAACTATCACACTCACAACACAACTCTCAGAATGACTTGGAACTACCCTTATATACACACAAATGTGGTCCCGACACACACATACACAAGAAACATACACAAACATCCATCGACTTTTCTTAGAGGCAGACACAGTATTGTTCCCCAAAACGCACACACACACTGTCACACTCACAACAGAGCACTCATACTGGGTGTGCAGCAGAGCCACAAATACTTGGAACTTCCCTGACACACTCACATATGTGGTCCCGAAACACACATACAGAAGACACCCACATGAACACCCATCGACTTTTTCATACAGGCGTA
Organism: Ursus arctos; assembly: GCF_023065955.2. Classification (NCBI taxonomy): domain Eukaryota; kingdom Metazoa; phylum Chordata; class Mammalia; order Carnivora; family Ursidae; genus Ursus; species Ursus arctos. The sequence continues at coordinate 21,343,669 of NC_079874.1, forward strand.
CTCAACGGTTTCCCGCAAACACACACAGACACACAAACACTATCACACTCAGAACACAGCACTCACATGGGCACTTGAATCGGCCCTAAGATACAAACAAACGTGGTCCCGACACACACAACACAAGAAACACACTCAAAACCCATCGACATTTTCTTATAGGCAGACACAGTGGGGTTCCCCAAAACACACAGACACACACTGTCACACTCACAACACAGCACTCACACTGTTCCTTGCAGAGCCATCAACACTTGGAACTGCCCTGACATACCAATAAATGTTGTCCTGACACACACATACACAAGAAACACACAGAAACACCCATCGACTTTTTCATACAGGCATACAAAATTGTTTTCCGCAAACACGCACACCCACACACACACACACACACACACTATCACACTGTGAACAGAGCACTCACACTGGGTCCCCGGCATAGACATCAACATTTGGAAATCCCTAACATATTCAAAAACGAGATCCCAACACACACGTACACAAGAAACACACCAAAACATCCATCGACTTTATTTACACTCATACATAATGGTTTACCACCAACCCATAAACACACACATAAACTATCACACTCACAACGCAACTCTCAGAATGACTTGGAACTACCCTTACATACACACAAATGTGGTCCCGACACACACATACACAAGAAACACACACAAACATCCATCGACTTTACTTACAGGCAGACACAGTGGAGTTCCCCAAAACACACACACACACACACTGTCACACTCACAATACAGCACTCACACTGGGTCTGCAGCAGAGCCATCAACACTTGGAACTGCCCTGACACACTCACATACGTGGTCCCGCAACACACATTCACAAGAAACACACGTAAACACCCATCGACATTTTCATACAGGCGTACTCAATGGTTTCCCGCAAACACACACACACACACACACACAGACACTATGACACTCAGAACACAGCACTCACACGGGCATTGAATCGGCCCTAACATTAACAAACGTGGTTCCGACACACACATACACAAGAAACACACACAAACACCCATCGACATTTTCTTACAGGCAGACACAGTGGGGTTCCCCCAAACACACACACACACACTGTCACACTCACAACACAGCACTCACACTGTTCCTTGCAGAGCCATCACCACTTGGAACTGCCCTGACATACCCAAAAACGTTGTCGCGAGACACACATACACAAGAAACACACAGAAACACCCATCGACTTTTTCTTACAGGAATACAAAATGGTTTCCTTCAAAGACACACACACACACTATCACACTCACAACACAGCACTCACACTGGGTCCACGGCATAGACATCAGGATTTGGAATTCCCTAACATACTCAAAAACGAGGTCCCAACACACACATACACAAGAAACACACAAAAATACCCATCAACTTTATTTACAGTCATACACAACGGTTAACCACAAACACATAAACACACACATAAACTATCACACTCACAACACAATACTCAGAATGACTTGGAACTACCCTTATATACACACAAATGTGGGCCCGACACACACATACACAAGAAACATTCACAAACATCCATCGACTTTTCAAACAGGCAGACACAGTGGTGTTCCCCAAAACACACACACACACTGTCACACTCACAACACAGCACTCACACTGTGTCTGCAGCAGAGCCATCAACACTTGGAACTGCCCTGACACACTCACATACGTGGTCCCGAAACACACATACACAAGAAACACACACAAACACCCATCGACTTTTCTTACAGGCAGACACAGTGGTGTTCCCCAAAACACACACACACACACACTGTCACACTCACACCACAGCACTCACACTGGGTCCCCGGCATAGACATCAACATTTGGAATTAACTAACATACTCAAAAACGAGGTCCCAACACACACATACACAAGGAACACACAAAAACACCCATCGACTTCATTTACAGTCATACATAATGGTTTACCACCAACACATAAACACACACATAAACTATCACACTCACAACACAACTCTCAGAATGACTTGGAACTACCCTTATATACACACAAATGTGGTCCCGACACACACATACACAAGAAACATACACAAACATCCATCGACTTTTCTTAGAGGCAGACACAGTATTGTTCCCCAAAACGCACACACACACTGTCACACTCACAACAGAGCACTCATACTGGGTGTGCAGCAGAGCCACAAATACTTGGAACTTCCCTGACACACTCACATATGTGGTCCCGAAACACACATACAGAAGACACCCACATGAACACCCATCGACTTTTTCATACAGGCGTACTCAACGGTTTCCCGCAAACACACACAGACACACAAACACTATCACACTCAGAACACAGCACTCACATGGGCACTTGAATCGGCCCTAAGATACAAACAAACGTGGTCCCGACACACACAACACAAGAAACACACTCAAAACCCATCGACATTTTCTTATAGGCAGACACAGTGGGGTTCCCCAAAACACACAGACACACACTGTCACACTCACAACACAGCACTCACACTGTTCCTTGCAGAGCCATCAACACTTGGAACTGCCCTGACATACCAATAAATGTTGTCCTGACACACACATACACAAGAAACACACAGAAACACCCATCGACTTTTTCATACAGGCATACAAAATTGTTTTCCGCAAACACGCACACCCACACACACACACACACACACACTATCACACTGTGAACAGAGCACTCACACTGGGTCCCCGGCATAGACATCAACATTTGGAAATCCCTAACATATTCAAAAACGAGATCCCAACACACACGTACACAAGAAACACACCAAAACATCCATCGACTTTATTTACACTCATACATAATGGTTTACCACCAACCCATAAACACACACATAAACTATCACACTCACAACGCAACTCTCAGAATGACTTGGAACTACCCTTACATACACACAAATGTGGTCCCGACACACACATACACAAGAAACACACACAAACATCCATCGACTTTACTTACAGGCAGACACAGTGGAGTTCCCCAAAACACACACACACACACACTGTCACACTCACAATACAGCACTCACACTGGGTCTGCAGCAGAGCCATCAACACTTGGAACTGCCCTGACACACTCACATACGTGGTCCCGCAACACACATTCACAAGAAACACACGTAAACACCCATCGACATTTTCATACAGGCGTACTCAATGGTTTCCCGCAAACACACACACACACACACACACAGACACTATGACACTCAGAACACAGCACTCACACGGGCATTGAATCGGCCCTAACATTAACAAACGTGGTTCCGACACACACATACACAAGAAACACACACAAACACCCATCGACATTTTCTTACAGGCAGACACAGTGGGGTTCCCCCAAACACACACACACACACTGTCACACTCACAACACAGCACTCACACTGTTCCTTGCAGAGCCATCACCACTTGGAACTGCCCTGACATACCCAAAAACGTTGTCGCGAGACACACATACACAAGAAACACACAGAAACACCCATCGACTTTTTCTTACAGGAATACAAAATGGTTTCCTTCAAAGACACACACACACACTATCACACTCACAACACAGCACTCACACTGGGTCCACGGCATAGACATCAGGATTTGGAATTCCCTAACATACTCAAAAACGAGGTCCCAACACACACATACACAAGAAACACACAAAAATACCCATCAACTTTATTTACAGTCATACACAACGGTTAACCACAAACACATAAACACACACATAAACTATCACACTCACAACACAATACTCAGAATGACTTGGAACTACCCTTATATACACACAAATGTGGGCCCGACACACACATACACAAGAAACATTCACAAACATCCATCGACTTTTCAAACAGGCAGACACAGTGGTGTTCCCCAAAACACACACACACACTGTCACACTCACAACACAGCACTCACACTGTGTCTGCAGCAGAGCCATCAACACTTGGAACTGCCCTGACACACTCACATACGTGGTCCCGAAACACACATACACAAGAAACACACACAAACACCCATCGACTTTTCTTACAGGCAGACACAGTGGTGTTCCCCAAAACACACACACACACACACTGTCACACTCACACCACAGCACTCACACTGGGTCCCCGGCATAGACATCAACATTTGGAATTAACTAACATACTCAAAAACGAGGTCCCAACACACACATACACAAGGAACACACAAAAACACCCATCGACTTCATTTACAGTCATACATAATGGTTTACCACCAACACATAAACACACACATAAACTATCACACTCACAACACAACTCTCAGAATGACTTGGAACTACCCTTATATACACACAAATGTGGTCCCGACACACACATACACAAGAAACATACACAAACATCCATCGACTTTTCTTAGAGGCAGACACAGTATTGTTCCCCAAAACGCACACACACACTGTCACACTCACAACAGAGCACTCATACTGGGTGTGCAGCAGAGCCACAAATACTTGGAACTTCCCTGACACACTCACATATGTGGTCCCGAAACACACATACAGAAGACACCCACATGAACACCCATCGACTTTTTCATACAGGCGTACTCAACGGTTTCCCGCAAACACACACAGACACACAAACACTATCACACTCAGAACACAGCACTCACATGGGCACTTGAATCGGCCCTAAGATACAAACAAACGTGGTCCCGACACACACAACACAAGAAACACACTCAAAACCCATCGACATTTTCTTATAGGCAGACACAGTGGGGTTCCCCAAAACACACAGACACACACTGTCACACTCACAACACAGCACTCACACTGTTCCTTGCAGAGCCATCAACACTTGGAACTGCCCTGACATACCAATAAATGTTGTCCTGACACACACATACACAAGAAACACACAGAAACACCCATCGACTTTTTCATACAGGCATACAAAATTGTTTTCCGCAAACACGCACACCCACACCCACACACACACACACACACTATCACACTGTGAACAGAGCACTCACACTGGGTCCCCGGCATAGACATCAACATTTGGAAATCCCTAACATATTCAAAAACGAGATCCCAACACACACGTACACAAGAAACACACCAAAACATCCATCGACTTTATTTACACTCATACATAATGGTTTACCACCAACCCATAAACACACACATAAACTATCACACTCACAACGCAACTCTCAGAATGACTTGGAACTACCCTTACATACACACAAATGTGGTCCCGACACACACATACACAAGAAACACACACAAACATCCATCGACTTTACTTACAGGCAGACACAGTGGAGTTCCCCAAAACACACACACACACACTGTCACACTCACAATACAGCACTCACACTGGGTCTGCAGCAGAGCCATCAACACTTGGAACTGCCCTGACACACTCACATACGTGGTCCCGCAACACACATTCACAAGAAACACACGTAAACACCCATCGACATTTTCATACAGGCGTACTCAATGGTTTCCCGCAAACACACACACACACACACACACAGACACTATGACACTCAGAACACAGCACTCACACGGGCATTGAATCGGCCCTAACATTAACAAACGTGGTTCCGACACACACATACACAAGAAACACACACAAACACCCATCGACATTTTCTTACAGGCAGACACAGTGGGGTTCCCCCAAACACACACACACACACTGTCACACTCACAACACAGCACTCACACTGTTCCTTGCAGAGCCATCACCACTTGGAACTGCCCTGACAACCCAAAAACGTTGTCCCGAGACACACATACACAAGAAACACACAGAAACACCCATCGACTTTTTCTTACAGGCATACAAAATGGTTCCGCGCAAACACACAGACACACTATCACACTCACAACACAGCACTCACACTGGGTCCACCGCATAGACATCAGGATTTGGAATTCCCTAACATACTCAAAAACGAGGTCCCAACACACACATACACAAGAAACACACAAAAATACCCATCAACTTTATTTACAGTCATACACAATGGTTAACCACAAACACATAAACACACACATAAACTATCACACTCACAACACAACGCTCAGAATGACTTGGAACTACCCTTATATACACACAAATGTGGGCCCGACACACACATACACAAGAAACATTCACAAACATCCATCGACTTTTCAAACAGGCAGACACAGTGGTGTTCCCCAAAACACACACACACACTGTCACACTCACAACACAGCACTCACACTGTGTCTGCAGCAGAGCCATCAACACTTGGAACTGCCCTGACACACTCACATACGTGGTCCCGAAACACACATACACAAGAAACACACACAAACACCCATCGACTTTTCTTACAGGCAGACACAGTGGTGTTCCCCAAAACACACACACACACACACTGTCACACTCACACCACAGCACTCACACTGGGTCCCCGGCATAGACATCAACATTTGGAATTAACTAACATACTCAAAAACGAGGTCCCAACACACACATACACAAGGAACACACAAAAACACCCATCGACTTCATTTACAGTCATACATAATGGTTTACCACCAACACATAAACACACACATAAACTATCACACTCACAACACAACTCTCAGAATGACTTGGAACTACCCTTATATACACACAAATGTGGGCCCGACACACACATACACAAGAAACATACACAAACATCCATCGACTTTTCTTAGAGGCAGACACAGTATTGTTCCCCAAAACGCACACACACACTGTCACACTCACAACAGAGCACTCATACTGGGTGTGCAGCAGAGCCACAAATACTTGGAACTTCCCTGACACACTCACATATGTGGTCCCGAAACACACATACAGAAGACACCCACATGAACACCCATCGACTTTTTCATACAGGCGTACTCAACGGTTTCCCGCAAACACACACAGACACACAAACACTATCACACTCAGAACACAGCACTCACATGGGCACTTGAATCGGCCCTAAGATACAAACAAACGTGGTCCCGACACACACAACACAAGAAACACACTCAAAACCCATCGACATTTTCTTATAGGCAGACACAGTGGGGTTCCCCAAAACACACAGACACACACTGTCACACTCACAACACAGCACTCACACTGTTCCTTGCAGAGCCATCAACACTTGGAACTGCCCTGACATACCAATAAATGTTGTCCTGACACACACATACACAAGAAACACACAGAAACACCCATCGACTTTTTCATACAGGCATACAAAATTGTTTTCCGCAAACACGCACACCCACACCCACACACACACACACACACTATCACACTGTGAACAGAGCACTCACACTGGGTCCCCGGCATAGACATCAACATTTGGAAATCCCTAACATATTCAAAAACGAGATCCCAACACACACGTACACAAGAAACACACCAAAACATCCATCGACTTTATTTACACTCATACATAATGGTTTACCACCAACCCATAAACACACACATAAACTATCACACTCACAACGCAACTCTCAGAATGACTTGGAACTACCCTTACATACACACAAATGTGGTCCCGACACACACATACACAAGAAACACACACAAACATCCATCGACTTTACTTACAGGCAGACACAGTGGAGTTCCCCAAAACACACACACACACACTGTCACACTCACAATACAGCACTCACACTGGGTCTGCAGCAGAGCCATCAACACTTGGAACTGCCCTGACACACTCACATACGTGGTCCCGCAACACACATTCACAAGAAACACACGTAAACACCCATCGACATTTTCATACAGGCGTACTCAATGGTTTCCCGCAAACACACACACACACACACACACAGACACTATGACACTCAGAACACAGCACTCACACGGGCATTGAATCGGCCCTAACATTAACAAACGTGGTTCCGACACACACATACACAAGAAACACACACAAACACCCATCGACATTTTCTTACAGGCAGACACAGTGGGGTTCCCCCAAACACACACACACACACTGTCACACTCACAACACAGCACTCACACTGTTCCTTGCAGAGCCATCACCACTTGGAACTGCCCTGACATACCCAAAAACGTTGTCCCGAGACACACATACACAAGAAACACACAGAAACACCCATCGACTTTTTCTTACAGGCATACAAAATGGTTTCGCGCAAACACACAGACACACTATCACACTCACAACACAGCACTCACACTGGGTCCACCGCATAGACATCAGGATTTGGAATTCCCTAACATACTCAAAAACGAGGTCCCAACACACACATACACAAGAAACACACAAAAATACCCATCAACTTTATTTACAGTCATACACAATGGTTAACCACAAACACATAAACACACACATAAACTATCACACTCACAACACAACGCTCAGAATGACTTGGAACTACCCTTATATACACACAAATGTGGGCCCGACACACACATACACAAGAAACATTCACAAACATCCATCGACTTTTCAAACAGGCAGACACAGTGGTGTTCCCCAAAACACACACACACACTGTCACACTCACAACACAGCACTCACACTGTGTCTGCAGCAGAGCCATCAACACTTGGAACTGCCCTGACACACTCACATACGTGGTCCCGAAACACACATACACAAGAAACACACACAAACACCCATCGACTTTTCTTACAGGCAGACACAGTGGTGTTCCCCAAAACACACACACACACACACTGTCACACTCACACCACAGCACTCACACTGGGTCCCCGGCATAGACATCAACATTTGGAATTAACTAACATACTCAAAAACGAGGTCCCAACACACACATACACAAGGAACACACAAAAACACCCATCGACTTCATTTACAGTCATACATAATGGTTTACCACCAACACATAAACACACACATAAACTATCACACTCACAACACAACTCTCAGAATGACTTGGAACTACCCTTATATACACACAAATGTGGTCCCGACACACACATACACAAGAAACATACACAAACATCCATCGACTTTTCTTAGAGGCAGACACAGTATTGTTCCCCAAAACGCACACACACACTGTCACACTCACAACAGAGCACTCATACTGGGTGTGCAGCAGAGCCACAAATACTTGGAACTTCCCTGACACACTCACATATGTGGTCCCGAAACACACATACAGAAGACACCCACATGAACACCCATCGACTTTTTCATACAGGCGTACTCAACGGTTTCCCGCAAACACACACAGACACACAAACACTATCACACTCAGAACACAGCACTCACATGGGCACTTGAATCGGCCCTAAGATACAAACAAACGTGGTCCCGACACACACAACACAAGAAACACACTCAAAACCCATCGACATTTTCTTATAGGCAGACACAGTGGGGTTCCCCAAAACACACAGACACACACTGTCACACTCACAACACAGCACTCACACTGTTCCTTGCAGAGCCATCAACACTTGGAACTGCCCTGACATACCAATAAATGTTGTCCTGACACACACATACACAAGAAACACACAGAAACACCCATCGACTTTTTCATACAGGCATACAAAATTGTTTTCCGCAAACACGCACACCCACACCCACACACACACACACACACTATCACACTGTGAACAGAGCACTCACACTGGGTCCCCGGCATAGACATCAACATTTGGAAATCCCTAACATATTCAAAAACGAGATCCCAACACACACGTACACAAGAAACACACCAAAACATCCATCGACTTTATTTACACTCATACATAATGGTTTACCACCAACCCATAAACACACACATAAACTATCACACTCACAACGCAACTCTCAGAATGACTTGGAACTACCCTTACATACACACAAATGTGGTCCCGACACACACATACACAAGAAACACACACAAACATCCATCGACTTTACTTACAGGCAGACACAGTGGAGTTCCCCAAAACACACACACACACACTGTCACACTCACAATACAGCACTCACACTGGGTCTGCAGCAGAGCCATCAACACTTGGAACTGCCCTGACACACTCACATACGTGGTCCCGCAACACACATTCACAAGAAACACACGTAAACACCCATCGACATTTTCATACAGGCGTACTCAATGGTTTCCCGCAAACACACACACACACACACACACAGACACTATGACACTCAGAACACAGCACTCACACGGGCATTGAATCGGCCCTAACATTAACAAACGTGGTTCCGACACACACATACACAAGAAACACACACAAACACCCATCGACATTTTCTTACAGGCAGACACAGTGGGGTTCCCCCAAACACACACACACACACTGTCACACTCACAACACAGCACTCACACTGTTCCTTGCAGAGCCATCACCACTTGGAACTGCCCTGACATACCCAAAAACGTTGTCGCGAGACACACATACACAAGAAACACACAGAAACACCCATCGACTTTTTCTTACAGGAATACAAAATGGTTTCCTTCAAAGACACACACACACACTATCACACTCACAACACAGCACTCACACTGGGTCCACGGCATAGACATCAGGATTTGGAATTCCCTAACATACTCAAAAACGAGGTCCCAACACACACATACACAAGAAACACACAAAAATACCCATCAACTTTATTTACAGTCATACACAACGGTTAACCACAAACACATAAACACACACATAAACTATCACACTCACAACACAATACTCAGAATGACTTGGAACTACCCTTATATACACACAAATGTGGGCCCGACACACACATACACAAGAAACATTCACAAACATCCATCGACTTTTCAAACAGGCAGACACAGTGGTGTTCCCCAAAACACACACACACACTGTCACACTCACAACACAGCACTCACACTGTGTCTGCAGCAGAGCCATCAACACTTGGAACTGCCCTGACACACTCACATACGTGGTCCCGAAACACACATACACAAGAAACACACACAAACACCCATCGACTTTTCTTACAGGCAGACACAGTGGTGTTCCCCAAAACACACACACACACACACTGTCACACTCACACCACAGCACTCACACTGGGTCCCCGGCATAGACATCAACATTTGGAATTAACTAACATACTCAAAAACGAGGTCCCAACACACACATACACAAGGAACACACAAAAACACCCATCGACTTCATTTACAGTCATACATAATGGTTTACCACCAACACATAAACACACACATAAACTATCACACTCACAACACAACTCTCAGAATGACTTGGAACTACCCTTATATACACACAAATGTGGTCCCGACACACACATACACAAGAAACATACACAAACATCCATCGACTTTTCTTAGAGGCAGACACAGTATTGTTCCCCAAAACGCACACACACACTGTCACACTCACAACACAGCACTCATACTGGGTGTGCAGCAGAGCCACAAATACTTGGAACTTCCCTGACACACTCACATATGTGGTCCCGAAACACACATACAGAAGACACCCACATGAACACCCATCGACTTTTTCATACAGGCGTACTCAACGGTTTCCCGCAAACACACACAGACACACAAACACTATCACACTCAGAACACAGCACTCACATGGGCACTTGAATCGGCCCTAAGATACAAACAAACGTGGTCCCGACACACACAACACAAGAAACACACTCAAAACCCATCGACATTTTCTTATAGGCAGACACAGTGGGGTTCCCCAAAACACACAGACACACACTGTCACACTCACAACACAGCACTCACACTGTTCCTTGCAGAGCCATCAACACTTGGAACTGCCCTGACATACCAATAAATGTTGTCCTGACACACACATACACAAGAAACACACAGAAACACCCATCGACTTTTTCATACAGGCATACAAAATTGTTTTCCGCAAACACGCACACCCACACCCACACACACACACACACACTATCACACTGTGAACAGAGCACTCACACTGGGTCCCCGGCATAGACATCAACATTTGGAAATCCCTAACATATTCAAAAACGAGATCCCAACACACACGTACACAAGAAACACACCAAAACATCCATCGACTTTATTTACACTCATACATAATGGTTTACCACCAACCCATAAACACACACATAAACTATCACACTCACAACGCAACTCTCAGAATGACTTGGAACTACCCTTACATACACACAAATGTGGTCCCGACACACACATACACAAGAAACACACACAAACATCCATCGACTTTACTTACAGGCAGACACAGTGGAGTTCCCCAAAACACACACACACACACACTGTCACACTCACAATACAGCACTCACACTGGGTCTGCAGCAGAGCCATCAACACTTGGAACTGCCCTGACACACTCACATACGTGGTCCCGCAACACACATTCACAAGAAACACACGTAAACACCCATCGACATTTTCATACAGGCGTACTCAATGGTTTCCCGCAAACACACACACACACACACACACAGACACTATGACACTCAGAACACAGCACTCACACGGGCATTGAATCGGCCCTAACATTAACAAACGTGGTTCCGACACACACATACACAAGAAACACACACAAACACCCATCGACATTTTCTTACAGGCAGACACAGTGGGGTTCCCCCAAACACACACACACACACTGTCACACTCACAACACAGCACTCACACTGTTCCTTGCAGAGCCATCACCACTTGGAACTGCCCTGACATACCCAAAAACGTTGTCGCGAGACACACATACACAAGAAACACACAGAAACACCCATCGACTTTTTCTTACAGGAATACAAAATGGTTTCCTTCAAAGACACACACACACACTATCACACTCACAACACAGCACTCACACTGGGTCCACGGCATAGACATCAGGATTTGGAATTCCCTAACATACTCAAAAACGAGGTCCCAACACACACATACACAAGAAACACACAAAAATACCCATCAACTTTATTTACAGTCATACACAACGGTTAACCACAAACACATAAACACACACATAAACTATCACACTCACAACACAATACTCAGAATGACTTGGAACTACCCTTATATACACACAAATGTGGGCCCGACACACACATACACAAGAAACATTCACAAACATCCATCGACTTTTCAAACAGGCAGACACAGTGGTGTTCCCCAAAACACACACACACACTGTCACACTCACAACACAGCACTCACACTGTGTCTGCAGCAGAGCCATCAACACTTGGAACTGCCCTGACACACTCACATACGTGGTCCCGAAACACACATACACAAGAAACACACACAAACACCCATCGACTTTTCTTACAGGCAGACACAGTGGTGTTCCCCAAAACACACACACACACACACTGTCACACTCACACCACAGCACTCACACTGGGTCCCCGGCATAGACATCAACATTTGGAATTAACTAACATACTCAAAAACGAGGTCCCAACACACACATACACAAGGAACACACAAAAACACCCATCGACTTCATTTACAGTCATACATAATGGTTTACCACCAACACATAAACACACACATAAACTATCACACTCACAACACAACTCTCAGAATGACTTGGAACTACCCTTATATACACACAAATGTGGGCCCGACACACACATACACAAGAAACATTCACAAACATCCATCGACTTTTCTTAGAGGCAGACACAGTATTGTTCCCCAAAACGCACACACACACTGTCACACTCACAACAGAGCACTCATACTGGGTGTGCAGCAGAGCCACAAATACTTGGAACTTCCCTGACACACTCACATATGTGGTCCCGAAACACACATACAGAAGACACCCACATGAACACCCATCGACTTTTTCATACAGGCGTACTCAACGGTTTCCCGCAAACACACACAGACACACAAACACTATCACACTCAGAACACAGCACTCACATGGGCACTTGAATCGGCCCTAAGATACAAACAAACGTGGTCCCGACACACACAACACAAGAAACACACTCAAAACCCATCGACATTTTCTTATAGGCAGACACAGTGGGGTTCCCCAAAACACACAGACACACACTGTCACACTCACAACACAGCACTCACACTGTTCCTTGCAGAGCCATCAACACTTGGAACTGCCCTGACATACCAATAAATGTTGTCCTGACACACACATACACAAGAAACACACAGAAACACCCATCGACTTTTTCATACAGGCATACAAAATTGTTTTCCGCAAACACGCACACCCACACACACACACACACACACACACTATCACACTGTGAACAGAGCACTCACACTGGGTCCCCGGCATAGACATCAACATTTGGAAATCCCTAACATATTCAAAAACGAGATCCCAACACACACGTACACAAGAAACACACCAAAACATCCATCGACTTTATTTACACTCATACATAATGGTTTACCACCAACCCATAAACACACACATAAACTATCACACTCACAACGCAACTCTCAGAATGACTTGGAACTACCCTTACATACACACAAATGTGGTCCCGACACACACATACACAAGAAACACACACAAACATCCATCGACTTTACTTACAGGCAGACACAGTGGAGTTCCCCAAAACACACACACACACACACTGTCACACTCACAATACAGCACTCACACTGGGTCTGCAGCAGAGCCATCAACACTTGGAACTGCCCTGACACACTCACATACGTGGTCCCGCAACACACATTCACAAGAAACACACGTAAACACCCATCGACATTTTCATACAGGCGTACTCAATGGTTTCCCGCAAACACACACACACACACACACACAGACACTATGACACTCAGAACACAGCACTCACACGGGCATTGAATCGGCCCTAACATTAACAAACGTGGTTCCGACACACACATACACAAGAAACACACACAAACACCCATCGACATTTTCTTACAGGCAGACACAGTGGGGTTCCCCCAAACACACACACACACACTGTCACACTCACAACACAGCACTCACACTGTTCCTTGCAGAGCCATCACCACTTGGAACTGCCCTGACATACCCAAAAACATTGTCGCGAGACACACATACACAAGAAACACACAGAAACACCCATCGACTTTTTCTTACAGGAATACAAAATGGTTTCCTTCAAAGACACACACACACACTATCACACTCACAACACAGCACTCACACTGGGTCCACGGCATAGACATCAGGATTTGGAATTCCCTAACATACTCAAAAACGAGGTCCCAACACACACATACACAAGAAACACACAAAAATACCCATCAACTTTATTTACAGTCATACACAACGGTTAACCACAAACACATAAACACACACATAAACTATCACACTCACAACACAATACTCAGAATGACTTGGAACTACCCTTATATACACACAAATGTGGGCCCGACACACACATACACAAGAAACATTCACAAACATCCATCGACTTTTCAAACAGGCAGACACAGTGGTGTTCCCCAAAACACACACACACACTGTCACACTCACAACACAGCACTCACACTGTGTCTGCAGCAGAGCCATCAACACTTGGAACTGCCCTGACACACTCACATACGTGGTCCCGAAACACACATACACAAGAAACACACACAAACACCCATCGACTTTTCTTACAGGCAGACACAGTGGTGTTCCCCAAAACACACACACACACACACTGTCACACTCACACCACAGCACTCACACTGGGTCCCCGGCATAGACATCAACATTTGGAATTAACTAACATACTCAAAAACGAGGTCCCAACACACACATACACAAGGAACACACAAAAACACCCATCGACTTCATTTACAGTCATACATAATGGTTTACCACCAACACATAAACACACACATAAACTATCACACTCACAACACAACTCTCAGAATGACTTGGAACTACCCTTATATACACACAAATGTGGTCCCGACACACACATACACAAGAAACATACACAAACATCCATCGACTTTTCTTAGAGGCAGACACAGTATTGTTCCCCAAAACGCACACACACACTGTCACACTCACAACAGAGCACTCATACTGGGTGTGCAGCAGAGCCACAAATACTTGGAACTTCCCTGACACACTCACATATGTGGTCCCGAAACACACATACAGAAGACACCCACATGAACACCCATCGACTTTTTCATACAGGCGTACTCAACGGTTTCCCGCAAACACACACAGACACACAAACACTATCACACTCAGAACACAGCACTCACATGGGCACTTGAATCGGCCCTAAGATACAAACAAACGTGGTCCCGACACACACAACACAAGAAACACACTCAAAACCCATCGACATTTTCTTATAGGCAGACACAGTGGGGTTCCCCAAAACACACAGACACACACTGTCACACTCACAACACAGCACTCACACTGTTCCTTGCAGAGCCATCAACACTTGGAACTGCCCTGACATACCAATAAATGTTGTCCTGACACACACATACACAAGAAACACACAGAAACACCCATCGACTTTTTCATACAGGCATACAAAATTGTTTTCCGCAAACACGCACACCCACACACACACACACACACACACACTATCACACTGTGAACAGAGCACTCACACTGGGTCCCCGGCATAGACATCAACATTTGGAAATCCCTAACATATTCAAAAACGAGATCCCAACACACACGTACACAAGAAACACACCAAAACATCCATCGACTTTATTTACACTCATACATAATGGTTTACCACCAACCCATAAACACACACATAAACTATCACACTCACAACGCAACTCTCAGAATGACTTGGAACTACCCTTACATACACACAAATGTGGTCCCGACACACACATACACAAGAAACACACACAAACATCCATCGACTTTACTTACAGGCAGACACAGTGGAGTTCCCCAAAACACACACACACACACTGTCACACTCACAATACAGCACTCACACTGGGTCTGCAGCAGAGCCATCAACACTTGGAACTGCCCTGACACACTCACATACGTGGTCCCGCAACACACATTCACAAGAAACACACGTAAACACCCATCGACATTTTCATACAGGCGTACTCAATGGTTTCCCGCAAACACACACACACACACACACACACAGACACTATGACACTCAGAACACAGCACTCACACGGGCATTGAATCGGCCCTAACATTAACAAACGTGGTTCCGACACACACATACACAAGAAACACACACAAACACCCATCGACATTTTCTTACAGGCAGACACAGTGGGGTTCCCCCAAACACACACACACACACTGTCACACTCACAACACAGCACTCACACTGTTCCTTGCAGAGCCATCACCACTTGGAACTGCCCTGACATACCCAAAAACGTTGTCCCGAGACACACATACACAAGAAACACACAGAAACACCCATCGACTTTTTCTTACAGGCATACAAAATGGTTTCGCGCAAACACACAGACACACTATCACACTCACAACACAGCACTCACACTGGGTCCACCGCATAGACATCAGGATTTGGAATTCCCTAACATACTCAAAAACGAGGTCCCAACACACACATACACAAGAAACACACAAAAATACCCATCAACTTTATTTACAGTCATACACAATGGTTAACCACAAACACATAAACACACACATAAACTATCACACTCACAACACAACGCTCAGAATGACTTGGAACTACCCTTATATACACACAAATGTGGGCCCGACACACACATACACAAGAAACATTCACAAACATCCATCGACTTTTCAAACAGGCAGACACAGTGGTGTTCCCCAAAACACACACACACACTGTCACACTCACAACACAGCACTCACACTGTGTCTGCAGCAGAGCCATCAACACTTGGAACTGCCCTGACACACTCACATACGTGGTCCCGAAACACACATACACAAGAAACACACACAAACACCCATCGACTTTTCTTACAGGCAGACACAGTGGTGTTCCCCAAAACACACACACACACACACTGTCACACTCACACCACAGCACTCACACTGGGTCCCCGGCATAGACATCAACATTTGGAATTAACTAACATACTCAAAAACGAGGTCCCAACACACACATACACAAGGAACACACAAAAACACCCATCGACTTCATTTACAGTCATACATAATGGTTTACCACCAACACATAAACACACACATAAACTATCACACTCACAACACAACTCTCAGAATGACTTGGAACTACCCTTATATACACACAAATGTGGTCCCGACACACACATACACAAGAAACATACACAAACATCCATCGACTTTTCTTAGAGGCAGACACAGTATTGTTCCCCAAAACGCACACACACACTGTCACACTCACAACACAGCACTCATACTGGGTGTGCAGCAGAGCCACAAATACTTGGAACTTCCCTGACACACTCACATATGTGGTCCCGAAACACACATACAGAAGACACCCACATGAACACCCATCGACTTTTTCATACAGGCGTACTCAACGGTTTCCCGCAAACACACACAGACACACAAACACTATCACACTCAGAACACAGCACTCACATGGGCACTTGAATCGGCCCTAAGATACAAACAAACGTGGTCCCGACACACACAACACAAGAAACACACTCAAAACCCATCGACATTTTCTTATAGGCAGACACAGTGGGGTTCCCCAAAACACACAGACACACACTGTCACACTCACAACACAGCACTCACACTGTTCCTTGCAGAGCCATCAACACTTGGAACTGCCCTGACATACCAATAAATGTTGTCCTGACACACACATACACAAGAAACACACAGAAACACCCATCGACTTTTTCATACAGGCATACAAAATTGTTTTCCGCAAACACGCACACCCACACACACACACACACACACACACTATCACACTGTGAACAGAGCACTCACACTGGGTCCCCGGCATAGACATCAACATTTGGAAATCCCTAACATATTCAAAAACGAGATCCCAACACACACGTACACAAGAAACACACCAAAACATCCATCGACTTTATTTACACTCATACATAATGGTTTACCACCAACCCATAAACACACACATAAACTATCACACTCACAACGCAACTCTCAGAATGACTTGGAACTACCCTTACATACACACAAATGTGGTCCCGACACACACATACACAAGAAACACACACAAACATCCATCGACTTTACTTACAGGCAGACACAGTGGAGTTCCCCAAAACACACACACACACACACTGTCACACTCACAATACAGCACTCACACTGGGTCTGCAGCAGAGCCATCAACACTTGGAACTGCCCTGACACACTCACATACGTGGTCCCGCAACACACATTCACAAGAAACACACGTAAACACCCATCGACATTTTCATACAGGCGTACTCAATGGTTTCCCGCAAACACACACACACACACACACACAGACACTATGACACTCAGAACACAGCACTCACACGGGCATTGAATCGGCCCTAACATTAACAAACGTGGTTCCGACACACACATACACAAGAAACACACACAAACACCCATCGACATTTTCTTACAGGCAGACACAGTGGGGTTCCCCCAAACACACACACACACACTGTCACACTCACAACACAGCACTCACACTGTTCCTTGCAGAGCCATCACCACTTGGAACTGCCCTGACATACCCAAAAACATTGTCGCGAGACACACATACACAAGAAACACACAGAAACACCCATCGACTTTTTCTTACAGGAATACAAAATGGTTTCCTTCAAAGACACACACACACACTATCACACTCACAACACAGCACTCACACTGGGTCCACGGCATAGACATCAGGATTTGGAATTCCCTAACATACTCAAAAACGAGGTCCCAACACACACATACACAAGAAACACACAAAAATACCCATCAACTTTATTTACAGTCATACACAACGGTTAACCACAAACACATAAACACACACATAAACTATCACACTCACAACACAATACTCAGAATGACTTGGAACTACCCTTATATACACACAAATGTGGGCCCGACACACACATACACAAGAAACATTCACAAACATCCATCGACTTTTCAAACAGGCAGACACAGTGGTGTTCCCCAAAACACACACACACACTGTCACACTCACAACACAGCACTCACACTGTGTCTGCAGCAGAGCCATCAACACTTGGAACTGCCCTGACACACTCACATACGTGGTCCCGAAACACACATACACAAGAAACACACACAAACACCCATCGACTTTTCTTACAGGCAGACACAGTGGTGTTCCCCAAAACACACACACACACACACTGTCACACTCACACCACAGCACTCACACTGGGTCCCCGGCATAGACATCAACATTTGGAATTAACTAACATACTCAAAAACGAGGTCCCAACACACACATACACAAGGAACACACAAAAACACCCATCGACTTCATTTACAGTCATACATAATGGTTTACCACCAACACATAAACACACACATAAACTATCACACTCACAACACAACTCTCAGAATGACTTGGAACTACCCTTATATACACACAAATGTGGTCCCGACACACACATACACAAGAAACATACACAAACATCCATCGACTTTTCTTAGAGGCAGACACAGTATTGTTCCCCAAAACGCACACACACACTGTCACACTCACAACACAGCACTCATACTGGGTGTGCAGCAGAGCCACAAATACTTGGAACTTCCCTGACACACTCACATATGTGGTCCCGAAACACACATACAGAAGACACCCACATGAACACCCATCGACTTTTTCATACAGGCGTACTCAACGGTTTCCCGCAAACACACACAGACACACAAACACTATCACACTCAGAACACAGCACTCACATGGGCACTTGAATCGGCCCTAAGATACAAACAAACGTGGTCCCGACACACACAACACAAGAAACACACTCAAAACCCATCGACATTTTCTTATAGGCAGACACAGTGGGGTTCCCCAAAACACACAGACACACACTGTCACACTCACAACACAGCACTCACACTGTTCCTTGCAGAGCCATCAACACTTGGAACTGCCCTGACATACCAATAAATGTTGTCCTGACACACACATACACAAGAAACACACAGAAACACCCATCGACTTTTTCATACAGGCATACAAAATTGTTTTCCGCAAACACGCACACCCACACACACACACACACACACACACTATCACACTGTGAACAGAGCACTCACACTGGGTCCCCGGCATAGACATCAACATTTGGAAATCCCTAACATATTCAAAAACGAGATCCCAACACACACGTACACAAGAAACACACCAAAACATCCATCGACTTTATTTACACTCATACATAATGGTTTACCACCAACCCATAAACACACACATAAACTATCACACTCACAACGCAACTCTCAGAATGACTTGGAACTACCCTTACATACACACAAATGTGGTCCCGACACACACATACACAAGAAACACACACAAACATCCATCGACTTTACTTACAGGCAGACACAGTGGAGTTCCCCAAAACACACACACACACACACTGTCACACTCACAATACAGCACTCACACTGGGTCTGCAGCAGAGCCATCAACACTTGGAACTGCCCTGACACACTCACATACGTGGTCCCGCAACACACATTCACAAGAAACACACGTAAACACCCATCGACATTTTCATACAGGCGTACTCAATGGTTTCCCGCAAACACACACACACACACACACACAGACACTATGACACTCAGAACACAGCACTCACACGGGCATTGAATCGGCCCTAACATTAACAAACGTGGTTCCGACACACACATACACAAGAAACACACACAAACACCCATCGACATTTTCTTACAGGCAGACACAGTGGGGTTCCCCCAAACACACACACACACACTGTCACACTCACAACACAGCACTCACACTGTTCCTTGCAGAGCCATCACCACTTGGAACTGCCCTGACATACCCAAAAACATTGTCGCGAGACACACATACACAAGAAACACACAGAAACACCCATCGACTTTTTCTTACAGGAATACAAAATGGTTTCCTTCAAAGACACACACACACACTATCACACTCACAACACAGCACTCACACTGGGTCCACGGCATAGACATCAGGATTTGGAATTCCCTAACATACTCAAAAACGAGGTCCCAACACACACATACACAAGAAACACACAAAAATACCCATCAACTTTATTTACAGTCATACACAACGGTTAACCACAAACACATAAACACACACATAAACTATCACACTCACAACACAATACTCAGAATGACTTGGAACTACCCTTATATACACACAAATGTGGGCCCGACACACACATACACAAGAAACATTCACAAACATCCATCGACTTTTCAAACAGGCAGACACAGTGGTGTTCCCCAAAACACACACACACACTGTCACACTCACAACACAGCACTCACACTGTGTCTGCAGCAGAGCCATCAACACTTGGAACTGCCCTGACACACTCACATACGTGGTCCCGAAACACACATACACAAGAAACACACACAAACACCCATCGACTTTTCTTACAGGCAGACACAGTGGTGTTCCCCAAAACACACACACACACACACTGTCACACTCACACCACAGCACTCACACTGGGTCCCCGGCATAGACATCAACATTTGGAATTAACTAACATACTCAAAAACGAGGTCCCAACACACACATACACAAGGAACACACAAAAACACCCATCGACTTCATTTACAGTCATACATAATGGTTTACCACCAACACATAAACACACACATAAACTATCACACTCACAACACAACTCTCAGAATGACTTGGAACTACCCTTATATACACACAAATGTGGTCCCGACACACACATACACAAGAAACATACACAAACATCCATCGACTTTTCTTAGAGGCAGACACAGTATTGTTCCCCAAAACGCACACACACACTGTCACACTCACAACAGAGCACTCATACTGGGTGTGCAGCAGAGCCACAAATACTTGGAACTTCCCTGACACACTCACATATGTGGTCCCGAAACACACATACAGAAGACACCCACATGAACACCCATCGACTTTTTCATACAGGCGTACTCAACGGTTTCCCGCAAACACACACAGACACACAAACACTATCACACTCAGAACACAGCACTCACATGGGCACTTGAATCGGCCCTAAGATACAAACAAACGTGGTCCCGACACACACAACACAAGAAACACACTCAAAACCCATCGACATTTTCTTATAGGCAGACACAGTGGGGTTCCCCAAAACACACAGACACACACTGTCACACTCACAACACAGCACTCACACTGTTCCTTGCAGAGCCATCAACACTTGGAACTGCCCTGACATACCAATAAATGTTGTCCTGACACACACATACACAAGAAACACACAGAAACACCCATCGACTTTTTCATACAGGCATACAAAATTGTTTTCCGCAAACACGCACACCCACACACACACACACACACACACTATCACACTGTGAACAGAGCACTCACACTGGGTCCCCGGCATAGACATCAACATTTGGAAATCCCTAACATATTCAAAAACGAGATCCCAACACACACGTACACAAGAAACACACCAAAACATCCATCGACTTTATTTACACTCATACATAATGGTTTACCACCAACCCATAAACACACACATAAACTATCACACTCACAACGCAACTCTCAGAATGACTTGGAACTACCCTTACATACACACAAATGTGGTCCCGACACACACATACACAAGAAACACACACAAACATCCATCGACTTTACTTACAGGCAGACACAGTGGAGTTCCCCAAAACACACACACACACACACTGTCACACTCACAATACAGCACTCACACTGGGTCTGCAGCAGAGCCATCAACACTTGGAACTGCCCTGACACACTCACATACGTGGTCCCGCAACACACATTCACAAGAAACACACGTAAACACCCATCGACATTTTCATACAGGCGTACTCAATGGTTTCCCGCAAACACACACACACACACACACACAGACACTATGACACTCAGAACACAGCACTCACACGGGCATTGAATCGGCCCTAACATTAACAAACGTGGTTCCGACACACACATACACAAGAAACACACACAAACACCCATCGACATTTTCTTACAGGCAGACACAGTGGGGTTCCCCCAAACACACACACACACACTGTCACACTCACAACACAGCACTCACACTGTTCCTTGCAGAGCCATCACCACTTGGAACTGCCCTGACATACCCAAAAACGTTGTCGCGAGACACACATACACAAGAAACACACAGAAACACCCATCGACTTTTTCTTACAGGAATACAAAATGGTTTCCTTCAAAGACACACACACACACTATCACACTCACAACACAGCACTCACACTGGGTCCACGGCATAGACATCAGGATTTGGAATTCCCTAACATACTCAAAAACGAGGTCCCAACACACACATACACAAGAAACACACAAAAATACCCATCAACTTTATTTACAGTCATACACAACGGTTAACCACAAACACATAAACACACACATAAACTATCACACTCACAACACAATACTCAGAATGACTTGGAACTACCCTTATATACACACAAATGTGGGCCCGACACACACATACACAAGAAACATTCACAAACATCCATCGACTTTTCAAACAGGCAGACACAGTGGTGTTCCCCAAAACACACACACACACTGTCACACTCACAACACAGCACTCACACTGTGTCTGCAGCAGAGCCATCAACACTTGGAACTGCCCTGACACACTCACATACGTGGTCCCGAAACACACATACACAAGAAACACACACAAACACCCATCGACTTTTCTTACAGGCAGACACAGTGGTGTTCCCCAAAACACACACACACACACACTGTCACACTCACACCACAGCACTCACACTGGGTCCCCGGCATAGACATCAACATTTGGAATTAACTAACATACTCAAAAACGAGGTCCCAACACACACATACACAAGGAACACACAAAAACACCCATCGACTTCATTTACAGTCATACATAATGGTTTACCACCAACACATAAACACACACATAAACTATCACACTCACAACACAACTCTCAGAATGACTTGGAACTACCCTTATATACACACAAATGTGGTCCCGACACACACATACACAAGAAACATACACAAACATCCATCGACTTTTCTTAGAGGCAGACACAGTATTGTTCCCCAAAACGCACACACACACTGTCACACTCACAACAGAGCACTCATACTGGGTGTGCAGCAGAGCCACAAATACTTGGAACTTCCCTGACACACTCACATATGTGGTCCCGAAACACACATACAGAAGACACCCACATGAACACCCATCGACTTTTTCATACAGGCGTACTCAACGGTTTCCCGCAAACACACACAGACACACAAACACTATCACACTCAGAACACAGCACTCACATGGGCACTTGAATCGGCCCTAAGATACAAACAAACGTGGTCCCGACACACACAACACAAGAAACACACTCAAAACCCATCGACATTTTCTTATAGGCAGACACAGTGGGGTTCCCCAAAACACACAGACACACACTGTCACACTCACAACACAGCACTCACACTGTTCCTTGCAGAGCCATCAACACTTGGAACTGCCCTGACATACCAATAAATGTTGTCCTGACACACACATACACAAGAAACACACAGAAACACCCATCGACTTTTTCATACAGGCATACAAAATTGTTTTCCGCAAACACGCACACCCACACACACACACACACACACACACTATCACACTGTGAACAGAGCACTCACACTGGGTCCCCGGCATAGACATCAACATTTGGAAATCCCTAACATATTCAAAAACGAGATCCCAACACACACGTACACAAGAAACACACCAAAACATCCATCGACTTTATTTACACTCATACATAATGGTTTACCACCAACCCATAAACACACACATAAACTATCACACTCACAACGCAACTCTCAGAATGACTTGGAACTACCCTTACATACACACAAATGTGGTCCCGACACACACATACACAAGAAACACACACAAACATCCATCGACTTTACTTACAGGCAGACACAGTGGAGTTCCCCAAAACACACACACACACACTGTCACACTCACAATACAGCACTCACACTGGGTCTGCAGCAGAGCCATCAACACTTGGAACTGCCCTGACACACTCACATACGTGGTCCCGCAACACACATTCACAAGAAACACACGTAAACACCCATCGACATTTTCATACAGGCGTACTCAATGGTTTCCCGCAAACACACACACACACACACACACAGACACTATGACACTCAGAACACAGCACTCACACGGGCATTGAATCGGCCCTAACATTAACAAACGTGGTTCCGACACACACATACACAAGAAACACACACAAACACCCATCGACATTTTCTTACAGGCAGACACAGTGGGGTTCCCCCAAACACACACACACACACTGTCACACTCACAACACAGCACTCACACTGTTCCTTGCAGAGCCATCACCACTTGGAACTGCCCTGACATACCCAAAAACGTTGTCCCGAGACACACATACACAAGAAACACACAGAAACACCCATCGACTTTTTCTTACAGGCATACAAAATGGTTTCGCGCAAACACACAGACACACTATCACACTCACAACACAGCACTCACACTGGGTCCACCGCATAGACATCAGGATTTGGAATTCCCTAACATACTCAAAAACGAGGTCCCAACACACACATACACAAGAAACACACAAAAATACCCATCAACTTTATTTACAGTCATACACAATGGTTAACCACAAACACATAAACACACACATAAACTATCACACTCACAACACAACGCTCAGAATGACTTGGAACTACCCTTATATACACACAAATGTGGGCCCGACACACACATACACAAGAAACATTCACAAACATCCATCGACTTTTCAAACAGGCAGACACAGTGGTGTTCCCCAAAACACACACACACACTGTCACACTCACAACACAGCACTCACACTGTGTCTGCAGCAGAGCCATCAACACTTGGAACTGCCCTGACACACTCACATACGTGGTCCCGAAACACACATACACAAGAAACACACACAAACACCCATCGACTTTTCTTACAGGCAGACACAGTGGTGTTCCCCAAAACACACACACACACACACTGTCACACTCACACCACAGCACTCACACTGGGTCCCCGGCATAGACATCAACATTTGGAATTAACTAACATACTCAAAAACGAGGTCCCAACACACACATACACAAGGAACACACAAAAACACCCATCGACTTCATTTACAGTCATACATAATGGTTTACCACCAACACATAAACACACACATAAACTATCACACTCACAACACAACTCTCAGAATGACTTGGAACTACCCTTATATACACACAAATGTGGTCCCGACACACACATACACAAGAAACATACACAAACATCCATCGACTTTTCTTAGAGGCAGACACAGTATTGTTCCCCAAAACGCACACACACACTGTCACACTCACAACAGAGCACTCATACTGGGTGTGCAGCAGAGCCACAAATACTTGGAACTTCCCTGACACACTCACATATGTGGTCCCGAAACACACATACAGAAGACACCCACATGAACACCCATCGACTTTTTCATACAGGCGTACTCAACGGTTTCCCGCAAACACACACAGACACACAAACACTATCACACTCAGAACA
Organism: Ursus arctos; assembly: GCF_023065955.2. Lineage (NCBI taxonomy): Eukaryota > Metazoa > Chordata > Mammalia > Carnivora > Ursidae > Ursus > Ursus arctos. The sequence goes on from NC_079874.1 coordinate 21,371,494, forward strand.
CAGCACTCACATGGGCACTTGAATCGGCCCTAAGATACAAACAAACGTGGTCCCGACACACACAACACAAGAAACACACTCAAAACCCATCGACATTTTCTTATAGGCAGACACAGTGGGGTTCCCCAAAACACACAGACACACACTGTCACACTCACAACACAGCACTCACACTGTTCCTTGCAGAGCCATCAACACTTGGAACTGCCCTGACATACCAATAAATGTTGTCCTGACACACACATACACAAGAAACACACAGAAACACCCATCGACTTTTTCATACAGGCATACAAAATTGTTTTCCGCAAACACGCACACCCACACACACACACACACACACACACTATCACACTGTGAACAGAGCACTCACACTGGGTCCCCGGCATAGACATCAACATTTGGAAATCCCTAACATATTCAAAAACGAGATCCCAACACACACGTACACAAGAAACACACCAAAACATCCATCGACTTTATTTACACTCATACATAATGGTTTACCACCAACCCATAAACACACACATAAACTATCACACTCACAACGCAACTCTCAGAATGACTTGGAACTACCCTTACATACACACAAATGTGGTCCCGACACACACATACACAAGAAACACACACAAACATCCATCGACTTTACTTACAGGCAGACACAGTGGAGTTCCCCAAAACACACACACACACACTGTCACACTCACAATACAGCACTCACACTGGGTCTGCAGCAGAGCCATCAACACTTGGAACTGCCCTGACACACTCACATACGTGGTCCCGCAACACACATTCACAAGAAACACACGTAAACACCCATCGACATTTTCATACAGGCGTACTCAATGGTTTCCCGCAAACACACACACACACACACACACAGACACTATGACACTCAGAACACAGCACTCACACGGGCATTGAATCGGCCCTAACATTAACAAACGTGGTTCCGACACACACATACACAAGAAACACACACAAACACCCATCGACATTTTCTTACAGGCAGACACAGTGGGGTTCCCCCAAACACACACACACACACTGTCACACTCACAACACAGCACTCACACTGTTCCTTGCAGAGCCATCACCACTTGGAACTGCCCTGACATACCCAAAAACATTGTCGCGAGACACACATACACAAGAAACACACAGAAACACCCATCGACTTTTTCTTACAGGAATACAAAATGGTTTCCTTCAAAGACACACACACACACTATCACACTCACAACACAGCACTCACACTGGGTCCACAGCATAGACATCAGGATTTGGAATTCCCTAACATACTCAAAAACGAGGTCCCAACACACACATACACAAGAAACACACAAAAATACCCATCAACTTTATTTACAGTCATACACAACGGTTAACCACAAACACATAAACACACACATAAACTATCACACTCACAACACAACGCTCAGAATGACTTGGAACTACCCTTATATACACACAAATGTGGGCCCGACACACACATACACAAGAAACATTCACAAACATCCATCGACTTTTCAAACAGGCAGACACAGTGGTGTTCCCCAAAACACACACACACACTGTCACACTCACAACACAGCACTCACACTGTGTCTGCAGCAGAGCCATCAACACTTGGAACTGCCCTGACACACTCACATACGTGGTCCCGAAACACACATACACAAGAAACACACACAAACACCCATCGACTTTTCTTACAGGCAGACACAGTGGTGTTCCCCAAAACACACACACACACACACTGTCACACTCACACCACAGCACTCACACTGGGTCCCCGGCATAGACATCAACATTTGGAATTAACTAACATACTCAAAAACGAGGTCCCAACACACACATACACAAGGAACACACAAAAACACCCATCGACTTCATTTACAGTCATACATAATGGTTTACCACCAACACATAAACACACACATAAACTATCACACTCACAACACAACTCTCAGAATGACTTGGAACTACCCTTATATACACACAAATGTGGTCCCGACACACACATACACAAGAAACATACACAAACATCCATCGACTTTTCTTAGAGGCAGACACAGTATTGTTCCCCAAAACGCACACACACACTGTCACACTCACAACACAGCACTCATACTGGGTGTGCAGCAGAGCCACAAATACTTGGAACTTCCCTGACACACTCACATATGTGGTCCCGAAACACACATACAGAAGACACCCACATGAACACCCATCGACTTTTTCATACAGGCGTACTCAACGGTTTCCCGCAAACACACACAGACACACAAACACTATCACACTCAGAACACAGCACTCACATGGGCACTTGAATCGGCCCTAAGATACAAACAAACGTGGTCCCGACACACACAACACAAGAAACACACTCAAAACCCATCGACATTTTCTTATAGGCAGACACAGTGGGGTTCCCCAAAACACACAGACACACACTGTCACACTCACAACACAGCACTCACACTGTTCCTTGCAGAGCCATCAACACTTGGAACTGCCCTGACATACCAATAAATGTTGTCCTGACACACACATACACAAGAAACACACAGAAACACCCATCGACTTTTTCATACAGGCATACAAAATTGTTTTCCGCAAACACGCACACCCACACACACACACACACACACACACTATCACACTGTGAACAGAGCACTCACACTGGGTCCCCGGCATAGACATCAACATTTGGAAATCCCTAACATATTCAAAAACGAGATCCCAACACACACGTACACAAGAAACACACCAAAACATCCATCGACTTTATTTACACTCATACATAATGGTTTACCACCAACCCATAAACACACACATAAACTATCACACTCACAACGCAACTCTCAGAATGACTTGGAACTACCCTTACATACACACAAATGTGGTCCCGACACACACATACACAAGAAACACACACAAACATCCATCGACTTTACTTACAGGCAGACACAGTGGAGTTCCCCAAAACACACACACACACACTGTCACACTCACAATACAGCACTCACACTGGGTCTGCAGCAGAGCCATCAACACTTGGAACTGCCCTGACACACTCACATACGTGGTCCCGCAACACACATTCACAAGAAACACACGTAAACACCCATCGACATTTTCATACAGGCGTACTCAATGGTTTCCCGCAAACACACACACACACACACACACACAGACACTATGACACTCAGAACACAGCACTCACACGGGCATTGAATCGGCCCTAACATTAACAAACGTGGTTCCGACACACACATACACAAGAAACACACACAAACACCCATCGACATTTTCTTACAGGCAGACACAGTGGGGTTCCCCCAAACACACACACACACTGTCACACTCACAACACAGCACTCACACTGTGTCTGCAGCAGAGCCATCAACACTTGGAACTGCCCTGACACACTCACATACGTGGTCCCGAAACACACATACACAAGAAACACACACAAACACCCATCGACTTTTCTTACAGGCAGACACAGTGGTGTTCCCCAAAACACACACACACACACACTGTCACACTCACACCACAGCACTCACACTGGGTCCCCGGCATAGACATCAACATTTTGAATTAACTAACATACTCAAAAACGAGGTCCCAACACACACATACACAAGGAACACACAAAAACACCCATCGACTTTATTTACAGTCATACATAATGGTTTACCACCAACACATAAACACACACATAAACTATCACACTCACAACACAACTCTCAGAATGACTTGGAACTACCCTTATATACACACAAATGTAGTCCCGACACACACATACACAAGAAACATACACAAACATCCATCGACTTTTCTTAGAGGCAGACACAGTATTGTTCCCCAAAACGCACACACACACTGTCACACTCACAACAGAGCACTCATACTGGGTGTGCAGCAGAGCCACAAATACTTGGAACTTCCCTGACACACTCACATATGTGGTCCCGAAACACACATACAGAAGACACTCACATGAACACCCATCGACTTTTTCATACAGGCGTACTCAATGGTTTCCCGCAAACACACACAGACACACAAACACTATCACACTCAGAACACAGCACTCACATGGGCACTTGAATCGGCCCTAAGATACAAACAAACGTGGTCCCGACACACACAACACAAGAAACACATTCAAAACCCATCGACATTTTCTTATAGGCAGACACAGTGGGGTTCCCCAAAACACACAGACACACACTGTCACACTCACAACACAGCACTCACACTGTTCCTTGCAGAGCCATCAACACTTGGAACTGCCCTGACATACCAATAAATGTTGTCCAGACACACACATACACAAGAAACACACAGAAACACCCATCGACTTTTTCATACAGGCATACAAAATTGTTTTCTGCAAACACGCACACCCACACACACACACACACACACACACACACACTATCACACTGTGAACAGAGCACTCACACTGGGTCCCCGGCATACACATCAACATTTGGAAATCCCTAATATATTCAAAAACGAGATCCCAACACACACGTACACAAGAAACACACCAAAACATCCATCGACTTTATTTACACTCATACACAATGGTTTACCACCAACCCATAAACACACACATAAACTATCACACTCACAACGCAACTCTCAGAATGAATTGGAACTACCCTTACATACACACAAATGTGGTCCCGACACACACATACACAAGAAACACACACAAACATCCATCGACTTTACTTACAGGCAGACACAGTGGTGTTCCCCAAAACACACACACACACTGTCACACTCACAATACAGCACTCACACTGGGTCTGCAGCAGAGCCATCAACACTTGGAACTGCCCTGACACACTCACATACGTGGTCCCGCAACACACATTCACAAGAAACACACGTGAACACCCATCGACTTTTTCATACAGGCGTACTCAACGGTTTCCCGCAAACACACACACACACACACACACACACACACACACACACACTATGACACTCAGAACACAGCACTCACTGGGGCATTGAATCGGCCCAAACATACACACAAACGTGATTCCGACACACAGATACACAAGAAACACACACAAACACCCATCGACAGTTTCTTACAGGCAGACACAGTGGGTTCCCCCAAACACACACACACACACTGTCACACTCACAACACAGCACTCACACTGTTCCTTGCAGAGCCATCACCACTTGGAACTGCCCTGACATACCCAAAAACGTTGTCCCGAGACACACATACACAAGAAACACACAGAAACACCCATCGACTTTTTCTTACAGGCATACAAAATGGTTTCGTGCAAACACACAGACACACTATCACACTCACAACACAGCACTCACACTGGGTCCACGGCATAGACATCAGGATTTGGAATTCCCTAACATACTCAAAAACGAGGTCCCAACACACACATACACAAGAAACACACAAAAATACCCATCAACTTTATTTACAGTCATACACAATGGTTAACCACAAACACATAAACACACACATAAACTATCACACTCACAACACAACGCTCAGAATGACTTGGAACTACCCTTATATACACACAAATGTGGGCCCGACACACACATACACAAGAAACATTCACAAACATCCATCGACTTTTCAAACAGGCAGACACAGTGGTGTTCCCCAAAACACACACACACACACACTGTCACACTCACAACACAGCACTCACACTGTGTCTGCAGCAGAGCCATCAACACTTGGAACTGCCCTGACACACTCACATACGTGGTCCCGAAACACACATACACAAGAAACACACACAAACACCCATCGACTTTTCTTACAGGCAGACACAGTGGTGTTCCCCAAAACACACACACACACACACTGTCACACTCACACCACAGCACTCACACTGGGTCCCCGGCATAGACATCAACATTTTGAATTAACTAACATACTCAAAAACGAGGTCCCAACACACACATACACAAGGAACACACAAAAACACCCATCGACTTTATTTACAGTCATACATAATGGTTTACCACCAACACATAAACACACACATAAACTATCACACTCACAACACAACTCTCAGAATGACTTGGAACTACCCTTATATACACACAAATGTGGTCCCGACACACACATACACAAGAAACATACACAAACATCCATCGACTTTTCTTAGAGGCAGACACAGTATTGTTCCCCAAAACGCACACACACACTGTCACACTCACAACAGAGCACTCATACTGGGTGTGCAGCAGAGCCACAAATACTTGGAACTTCCCTGACACACTCACATATGTGGTCCCGAAACACACATACAGAAGACACCCACATGAACACCCATCGACTTTTTCATACAGGCGTACTCAACGGTTTCCCGCAAACACACACAGACACACAAACACTATCACACTCAGAACACAGCACTCACATGGGCACTTGAATCGGCCCTAAGATACAAACAAACGTGGTCCCGACACACACAACACAAGAAACACACTCAAAACCCATCGACATTTTCTTATAGGCAGACACAGTGGGGTTCCCCAAAACACACAGACACACACTGTCACACTCACAACACAGCACTCACACTGTTCCTTGCAGAGCCATCAACACTTGGAACTGCCCTGACATACCAATAAATGTTGTCCTGACACACACATACACAAGAAACACACAGAAACACCCATCGACTTTTTCATACAGGCATACAAAATTGTTTTCCGCAAACACGCACACCCACACACACACACACACACACACACTATCACACTGTGAACAGAGCACTCACACTGGGTCCCCGGCATAGACATCAACATTTGGAAATCCCTAACATATTCAAAAACGAGATCCCAACACACACGTACACAAGAAACACACCAAAACATCCATCGACTTTATTTACACTCATACATAATGGTTTACCACCAACCCATAAACACACACATAAACTATCACACTCACAACGCAACTCTCAGAATGACTTGGAACTACCCTTACATACACACAAATGTGGTCCCGACACACACATACACAAGAAACACACACAAACATCCATCGACTTTACTTACAGGCAGACACAGTGGAGTTCCCCAAAACACACACACACACACTGTCACACTCACAATACAGCACTCACACTGGGTCTGCAGCAGAGCCATCAACACTTGGAACTGCCCTGACACACTCACATACGTGGTCCCGCAACACACATTCACAAGAAACACACGTAAACACCCATCGACATTTTCATACAGGCGTACTCAATGGTTTCCCGCAAACACACACACACACACACACACAGACACTATGACACTCAGAACACAGCACTCACACGGGCATTGAATCGGCCCTAACATTAACAAACGTGGTTCCGACACACACATACACAAGAAACACACACAAACACCCATCGACATTTTCTTACAGGCAGACACAGTGGGGTTCCCCCAAACACACACACACACACTGTCACACTCACAACACAGCACTCACACTGTTCCTTGCAGAGCCATCACCACTTGGAACTGCCCTGACATACCCAAAAACGTTGTCGCGAGACACACATACACAAGAAACACACAGAAACACCCATCGACTTTTTCTTACAGGAATACAAAATGGTTTCCTTCAAAGACACACACACACACTATCACACTCACAACACAGCACTCACACTGGGTCCACGGCATAGACATCAGGATTTGGAATTCCCTAACATACTCAAAAACGAGGTCCCAACACACACATACACAAGAAACACACAAAAATACCCATCAACTTTATTTACAGTCATACACAACGGTTAACCACAAACACATAAACACACACATAAACTATCACACTCACAACACAATACTCAGAATGACTTGGAACTACCCTTATATACACACAAATGTGGGCCCGACACACACATACACAAGAAACATTCACAAACATCCATCGACTTTTCAAACAGGCAGACACAGTGGTGTTCCCCAAAACACACACACACACTGTCACACTCACAACACAGCACTCACACTGTGTCTGCAGCAGAGCCATCAACACTTGGAACTGCCCTGACACACTCACATACGTGGTCCCGAAACACACATACACAAGAAACACACACAAACACCCATCGACTTTTCTTACAGGCAGACACAGTGGTGTTCCCCAAAACACACACACACACACACTGTCACACTCACACCACAGCACTCACACTGGGTCCCCGGCATAGACATCAACATTTGGAATTAACTAACATACTCAAAAACGAGGTCCCAACACACACATACACAAGGAACACACAAAAACACCCATCGACTTCATTTACAGTCATACATAATGGTTTACCACCAACACATAAACACACACATAAACTATCACACTCACAACACAACTCTCAGAATGACTTGGAACTACCCTTATATACACACAAATGTGGTCCCGACACACACATACACAAGAAACATACACAAACATCCATCGACTTTTCTTAGAGGCAGACACAGTATTGTTCCCCAAAACGCACACACACACTGTCACACTCACAACAGAGCACTCATACTGGGTGTGCAGCAGAGCCACAAATACTTGGAACTTCCCTGACACACTCACATATGTGGTCCCGAAACACACATACAGAAGACACCCACATGAACACCCATCGACTTTTTCATACAGGCGTACTCAACGGTTTCCCGCAAACACACACAGACACACAAACACTATCACACTCAGAACACAGCACTCACATGGGCACTTGAATCGGCCCTAAGATACAAACAAACGTGGTCCCGACACACACAACACAAGAAACACACTCAAAACCCATCGACATTTTCTTATAGGCAGACACAGTGGGGTTCCCCAAAACACACAGACACACACTGTCACACTCACAACACAGCACTCACACTGTTCCTTGCAGAGCCATCAACACTTGGAACTGCCCTGACATACCAATAAATGTTGTCCTGACACACACATACACAAGAAACACACAGAAACACCCATCGACTTTTTCATACAGGCATACAAAATTGTTTTCCGCAAACACGCACACCCACACACACACACACACACACACACTATCACACTGTGAACAGAGCACTCACACTGGGTCCCCGGCATAGACATCAACATTTGGAAATCCCTAACATATTCAAAAACGAGATCCCAACACACACGTACACAAGAAACACACCAAAACATCCATCGACTTTATTTACACTCATACATAATGGTTTACCACCAACCCATAAACACACACATAAACTATCACACTCACAACGCAACTCTCAGAATGACTTGGAACTACCCTTACATACACACAAATGTGGTCCCGACACACACATACACAAGAAACACACACAAACATCCATCGACTTTACTTACAGGCAGACACAGTGGAGTTCCCCAAAACACACACACACACACACTGTCACACTCACAATACAGCACTCACACTGGGTCTGCAGCAGAGCCATCAACACTTGGAACTGCCCTGACACACTCACATACGTGGTCCCGCAACACACATTCACAAGAAACACACGTAAACACCCATCGACATTTTCATACAGGCGTACTCAATGGTTTCCCGCAAACACACACACACACACACACACAGACACTATGACACTCAGAACACAGCACTCACACGGGCATTGAATCGGCCCTAACATTAACAAACGTGGTTCCGACACACACATACACAAGAAACACACACAAACACCCATCGACATTTTCTTACAGGCAGACACAGTGGGGTTCCCCCAAACACACACACACACACTGTCACACTCACAACACAGCACTCACACTGTTCCTTGCAGAGCCATCACCACTTGGAACTGCCCTGACATACCCAAAAACGTTGTCCCGAGACACACATACACAAGAAACACACAGAAACACCCATCGACTTTTTCTTACAGGCATACAAAATGGTTTCGCGCAAACACACAGACACACTATCACACTCACAACACAGCACTCACACTGGGTCCACCGCATAGACATCAGGATTTGGAATTCCCTAACATACTCAAAAACGAGGTCCCAACACACACATACACAAGAAACACACAAAAATACCCATCAACTTTATTTACAGTCATACACAATGGTTAACCACAAACACATAAACACACACATAAACTATCACACTCACAACACAACGCTCAGAATGACTTGGAACTACCCTTATATACACACAAATGTGGGCCCGACACACACATACACAAGAAACATTCACAAACATCCATCGACTTTTCAAACAGGCAGACACAGTGGTGTTCCCCAAAACACACACACACACTGTCACACTCACAACACAGCACTCACACTGTGTCTGCAGCAGAGCCATCAACACTTGGAACTGCCCTGACACACTCACATACGTGGTCCCGAAACACACATACACAAGAAACACACACAAACACCCATCGACTTTTCTTACAGGCAGACACAGTGGTGTTCCCCAAAACACACACACACACACACTGTCACACTCACACCACAGCACTCACACTGGGTCCCCGGCATAGACATCAACATTTGGAATTAACTAACATACTCAAAAACGAGGTCCCAACACACACATACACAAGGAACACACAAAAACACCCATCGACTTCATTTACAGTCATACATAATGGTTTACCACCAACACATAAACACACACATAAACTATCACACTCACAACACAACTCTCAGAATGACTTGGAACTACCCTTATATACACACAAATGTGGTCCCGACACACACATACACAAGAAACATACACAAACATCCATCGACTTTTCTTAGAGGCAGACACAGTATTGTTCCCCAAAACGCACACACACACTGTCACACTCACAACAGAGCACTCATACTGGGTGTGCAGCAGAGCCACAAATACTTGGAACTTCCCTGACACACTCACATATGTGGTCCCGAAACACACATACAGAAGACACCCACATGAACACCCATCGACTTTTTCATACAGGCGTACTCAACGGTTTCCCGCAAACACACACAGACACACAAACACTATCACACTCAGAACACAGCACTCACATGGGCACTTGAATCGGCCCTAAGATACAAACAAACGTGGTCCCGACACACACAACACAAGAAACACACTCAAAACCCATCGACATTTTCTTATAGGCAGACACAGTGGGGTTCCCCAAAACACACAGACACACACTGTCACACTCACAACACAGCACTCACACTGTTCCTTGCAGAGCCATCAACACTTGGAACTGCCCTGACATACCAATAAATGTTGTCCTGACACACACATACACAAGAAACACACAGAAACACCCATCGACTTTTTCATACAGGCATACAAAATTGTTTTCCGCAAACACGCACACCCACACACACACACACACACACACACTATCACACTGTGAACAGAGCACTCACACTGGGTCCCCGGCATAGACATCAACATTTGGAAATCCCTAACATATTCAAAAACGAGATCCCAACACACACGTACACAAGAAACACACCAAAACATCCATCGACTTTATTTACACTCATACATAATGGTTTACCACCAACCCATAAACACACACATAAACTATCACACTCACAACGCAACTCTCAGAATGACTTGGAACTACCCTTACATACACACAAATGTGGTCCCGACACACACATACACAAGAAACACACACAAACATCCATCGACTTTACTTACAGGCAGACACAGTGGAGTTCCCCAAAACACACACACACACACTGTCACACTCACAATACAGCACTCACACTGGGTCTGCAGCAGAGCCATCAACACTTGGAACTGCCCTGACACACTCACATACGTGGTCCCGCAACACACATTCACAAGAAACACACGTAAACACCCATCGACATTTTCATACAGGCGTACTCAATGGTTTCCCGCAAACACACACACACACACACACACAGACACTATGACACTCAGAACACAGCACTCACACGGGCATTGAATCGGCCCTAACATTAACAAACGTGGTTCCGACACACACATACACAAGAAACACACACAAACACCCATCGACATTTTCTTACAGGCAGACACAGTGGGGTTCCCCCAAACACACACACACACACTGTCACACTCACAACACAGCACTCACACTGTTCCTTGCAGAGCCATCACCACTTGGAACTGCCCTGACATACCCAAAAACATTGTCGCGAGACACACATACACAAGAAACACACAGAAACACCCATCGACTTTTTCTTACAGGAATACAAAATGGTTTCCTTCAAAGACACACACACACACTATCACACTCACAACACAGCACTCACACTGGGTCCACGGCATAGACATCAGGATTTGGAATTCCCTAACATACTCAAAAACGAGGTCCCAACACACACATACACAAGAAACACACAAAAATACCCATCAACTTTATTTACAGTCATACACAACGGTTAACCACAAACACATAAACACACACATAAACTATCACACTCACAACACAACGCTCAGAATGACTTGGAACTACCCTTATATACACACAAATGTGGGCCCGACACACACATACACAAGAAACATTCACAAACATCCATCGACTTTTCAAACAGGCAGACACAGTGGTGTTCCCCAAAACACACACACACACTGTCACACTCACAACACAGCACTCACACTGTGTCTGCAGCAGAGCCATCAACACTTGGAACTGCCCTGACACACTCACATACGTGGTCCCGAAACACACATACACAAGAAACACACACAAACACCCATCGACTTTTCTTACAGGCAGACACAGTGGTGTTCCCCAAAACACACACACACACACACTGTCACACTCACACCACAGCACTCACACTGGGTCCCCGGCATAGACATCAACATTTGGAATTAACTAACATACTCAAAAACGAGGTCCCAACACACACATACACAAGGAACACACAAAAACACCCATCGACTTCATTTACAGTCATACATAATGGTTTACCACCAACACATAAACACACACATAAACTATCACACTCACAACACAACTCTCAGAATGACTTGGAACTACCCTTATATACACACAAATGTGGTCCCGACACACACATACACAAGAAACATACACAAACATCCATCGACTTTTCTTAGAGGCAGACACAGTATTGTTCCCCAAAACGCACACACACACTGTCACACTCACAACACAGCACTCATACTGGGTGTGCAGCAGAGCCACAAATACTTGGAACTTCCCTGACACACTCACATATGTGGTCCCGAAACACACATACAGAAGACACCCACATGAACACCCATCGACTTTTTCATACAGGCGTACTCAACGGTTTCCCGCAAACACACACAGACACACAAACACTATCACACTCAGAACACAGCACTCACATGGGCACTTGAATCGGCCCTAAGATACAAACAAACGTGGTCCCGACACACACAACACAAGAAACACACTCAAAACCCATCGACATTTTCTTATAGGCAGACACAGTGGGGTTCCCCAAAACACACAGACACACACTGTCACACTCACAACACAGCACTCACACTGTTCCTTGCAGAGCCATCAACACTTGGAACTGCCCTGACATACCAATAAATGTTGTCCTGACACACACATACACAAGAAACACACAGAAACACCCATCGACTTTTTCATACAGGCATACAAAATTGTTTTCCGCAAACACGCACACCCACACACACACACACACACACACACTATCACACTGTGAACAGAGCACTCACACTGGGTCCCCGGCATAGACATCAACATTTGGAAATCCCTAACATATTCAAAAACGAGATCCCAACACACACGTACACAAGAAACACACCAAAACATCCATCGACTTTATTTACACTCATACATAATGGTTTACCACCAACCCATAAACACACACATAAACTATCACACTCACAACGCAACTCTCAGAATGAATTGGAACTACCCTTACATACACACAAATGTGGTCCCGACACACACATACACAAGAAACACACACAAACATCCATCGACTTTACTTACAGGCAGACACAGTGGTGTTCCCCAAAACACACACACACACTGTCACACTCACAATACAGCACTCACACTGGGTCTGCAGCAGAGCCATCAACACTTGGAACTGCCCTGACACACTCACATACGTGGTCCCGCAACACACATTCACAAGAAACACACGTAAACACCCATCGACTTTTTCATACAGGCGTACTCAACGGTTTCCCGCAAACACACACACACACACACACACACACACACACACTATGACACTCAGAACACAGCACTCACTGGGGCATTGAATCGGCCCAAACATACACACAAACGTGATTCCGACACACACATACACAAGAAACACACACAAACACCCATCGACATTTTCTTACAGGCAGACACAGTGGGTTCCCCCAAACACACACACACACACTGTCACACTCACAACACAGCACTCACACTGTTCCTTGCAGAGCCATCACCACTTGGAACTGCCCTGACATACCCAAAAACGTTGTCCCGAGACACACATACACAAGAAACACACAGAAACACCCATCGACTTTTTCTTACAGGCATACAAAATGGTTTCGTGCAAACACACAGACACACTATCACACTCACAACACAGCACTCACACTGGGTCCACGGCATGGACATCAGGATTTGGAATTCCCTAACATACTCAAAAACGAGGTCCCAACACACACATACACAAGAAACACACAAAAATACCCATCAACTTTATTTACAGTCATACACAACGGTTAACCACAAACACATAAACACACACATAAACTATCACACTCACAACACAACGCTCAGAATGACTTGGAACTACCCTTATATACACACAAATGTGGGCCCGACACACACATACACAAGAAACATTCACAAACATCCATCGACTTTTCAAACAGGCAGACACAGTGGTGTTCCCCAAAACACACACACACACTGTCACACTCACAACACAGCACTCACACTGTGTCTGCAGCAGAGCCATCAACACTTGGAACTGCCCTGACACACTCACATACGTGGTCCCGAAACACACATACACAAGAAACACACACAAACACCCATCGACTTTTCTTACAGGCAGACACAGTGGTGTTCCCCAAAACACACACACACACACACTGTCACACTCACACCACAGCACTCACACTGGGTCCCCGGCATAGACATCAACATTTGGAATTAACTAACATACTCAAAAACGAGGTCCCAACACACACATACACAAGGAACACACAAAAACACCCATCGACTTCATTTACAGTCATACATAATGGTTTACCACCAACACATAAACACACACATAAACTATCACACTCACAACACAACTCTCAGAATGACTTGGAACTACCCTTATATACACACAAATGTGGTCCCGACACACACATACACAAGAAACATACACAAACATCCATCGACTTTTCTTAGAGGCAGACACAGTATTGTTCCCCAAAACGCACACACACACTGTCACACTCACAACACAGCACTCATACTGGGTGTGCAGCAGAGCCACAAATACTTGGAACTTCCCTGACACACTCACATATGTGGTCCCGAAACACACATACAGAAGACACCCACATGAACACCCATCGACTTTTTCATACAGGCGTACTCAATGGTTTCCCGCAAACACACACAGACACACAAACACTATCACACTCAGAACACAGCACTCACATGGGCACTTGAATCGGCCCTAAGATACAAACAAACGTGGTCCCGACACACACAACACAAGAAACACACTCAAAACCCATCGACATTTTCTTATAGGCAGACACAGTGGGGTTCCCCAAAACACACAGACACACACTGTCACACTCACAACACAGCACTCACACTGTTCCTTGCAGAGCCATCAACACTTGGAACTGCCCTGACATACCAATAAATGTTGTCCTGACACACACATACACAAGAAACACACAGAAACACCCATCGACTTTTTCATACAGGCATACAAAATTGTTTTCCGCAAACACGCACACCCACACCCACACACACACACACACTATCACACTGTGAACAGAGCACTCACACTTTGTCCCCGGCATAGACATCAACATTTGGAAATCCCTAACATATTCAAAAACGAGATCCCAACACACACGTACACAAGAAACACACCAAAACATCCATCGACTTTATTTACACTCATACATAATGGTTTACCACCAACCCATAAACACACACATAAACTATCACACTCACAACGCAACTCTCAGAATGACTTGGAACTACCCTTACATACACACAAATGTGGTCCCGACACACACATACACAAGAAACACACACAAACATCCATCGACTTTACTTACAGGCAGACACAGTGGAGTTCCCCAAAACACACACACACACACTGTCACACTCACAATACAGCACTCACACTGGGTCTGCAGCAGAGCCATCAACACTTGGAACTGCCCTGACACACTCACATACGTGGTCCCGCAACACACATTCACAAGAAACACACGTAAACACCCATCGACATTTTCATACAGGCGTACTCAATGGTTTCCCGCAAACACACACACACACACACACACAGACACTATGACACTCAGAACACAGCACTCACACGGGCATTGAATCGGCCCTAACATTAACAAACGTGGTTCCGACACACACATACACAAGAAACACACACAAACACCCATCGACATTTTCTTACAGGCAGACACAGTGGGGTTCCCCCAAACACACACACACACACTGTCACACTCACAACACAGCACTCACACTGTTCCTTGCAGAGCCATCACCACTTGGAACTGCCCTGACATACCCAAAAACGTTGTCCCGAGACACACATACACAAGAAACACACAGAAACACCCATCGACTTTTTCTTACAGGCATACAAAATGGTTTCGCGCAAACACACAGACACACTATCACACTCACAACACAGCACTCACACTGGGTCCACCGCATAGACATCAGGATTTGGAATTCCCTAACATACTCAAAAACGAGGTCCCAACACACACATACACAAGAAACACACAAAAATACCCATCAACTTTATTTACAGTCATACACAATGGTTAACCACAAACACATAAACACACACATAAACTATCACACTCACAACACAACGCTCAGAATGACTTGGAACTACCCTTATATACACACAAATGTGGGCCCGACACACACATACACAAGAAACATTCACAAACATCCATCGACTTTTCAAACAGGCAGACACAGTGGTGTTCCCCAAAACACACACACACACTGTCACACTCACAACACAGCACTCACACTGTGTCTGCAGCAGAGCCATCAACACTTGGAACTGCCCTGACACACTCACATACGTGGTCCCGAAACACACATACACAAGAAACACACACAAACACCCATCGACTTTTCTTACAGGCAGACACAGTGGTGTTCCCCAAAACACACACACACACACACTGTCACACTCACACCACAGCACTCACACTGGGTCCCCGGCATAGACATCAACATTTTGAATTAACTAACATACTCAAAAACGAGGTCCCAACACACACATACACAAGGAACACACAAAAACACCCATCGACTTTATTTACAGTCATACATAATGGTTTACCACCAACACATAAACACACACATAAACTATCACACTCACAACACAACTCTCAGAATGACTTGAACTACCCTTATATACACACAAATGTAGTCCCGACACACACATACACAAGAAACATACACAAACATCCATCGACTTTTCTTAGAGGCAGACACAGTATTGTTCCCCAAAACGCACACACACACTGTCACACTCACAACACAGCACTCATACTGGGTGTGCAGCAGAGCCACAAATACTTGGAACTTCCCTGACACACTCACATATGTGGTCCCGAAACACACATACAGAAGACACTCACATGAACACCCATCGACTTTTTCATACAGGCGTACTCAATGGTTTCCCGCAAACACACACAGACACACAAACACTATCACACTCAGAACACAGCACTCACATGGGCACTTGAATCGGCCCTAAGATACAAACAAACGTGGTCCCGACACACACAACACAAGAAACACATTCAAAACCCATCGACATTTTCTTATAGGCAGACACAGTGGGGTTCCCCAAAACACACAGACACACACTGTCACACTCACAACACAGCACTCACACTGTTCCTTGCAGAGCCATCAACACTTGGAACTGCCCTGACATACCAATAAATGTTGTCCAGACACACACATACACAAGAAACACACAGAAACACCCATCGACTTTTTCATACAGGCATACAAAATTGTTTTCTGCAAACACGCACACCCACACACACACACACACACACACACTATCACACTGTGAACAGAGCACTCACACTGGGTCCCCGGCATACACATCAACATTTGGAAATCCCTAACATATTCAAAAACGAGATCCCAACACACACGTACACTAGAAACACACCAAAACATCCATCGACTTTATTTACACTCATACATAATGGTTTACCACCAACCCATAAACACACACATAAACTATCACACTCACAACGCAACTCTCAGAATGATTTGGAACTACCCTTACATACACACAAATGTGGTCCCGACACACACATACACAAGAAACACACACAAACATCCATCGACTTTACTTACAGGCAGACACAGTGGTGTTCCCCAAAACACACACACACACTGTCACACTCACAATACAGCACTCACACTGGGTCTGCAGCAGAGCCATCAACACTTGGAACTGCCCTGACACACTCACATACGTGGTCCCGCAACACACATTCACAAGAAACACACGTAAACACCCATCGACTTTTTCATACAGGCGTACTCAACGGTTTCCCGCAAACACACACACACACACACACACACACACACACTATGACACTCAGAACACAGCACTCACTGGGGCATTGAATCGGCCCAAACATACACACAAACGTGATTCCGACACACACATACACAAGAAACACACACAAACACCCATCGACATTTTCTTACAGGCAGACACAGTGGGTTCCCCCAAACACACACACACACACTGTCACACTCACAACACAGCACTCACACTGTTCCTTGCAGAGCCATCACCACTTGGAACTGCCCTGACATACCCAAAAACGTTGTCCCGAGACACACATACACAAGAAACACACAGAAACACCCATCGACTTTTTCTTACAGGCATACAAAATGGTTTCGTGCAAACACACAGACACACTATCACACTCACAACACAGCACTCACACTGGGTCCACGGCATAGACATCAGGATTTGGAATTCCCTAACATACTCAAAAACGAGGTCCCAACACACACATACACAAGAAACACACAAAAATACCCATCAACTTTATTTACAGTCATACACAATGGTTAACCACAAACACATAAACACACACATAAACTATCACACTCACAACACAACGCTCAGAATGACTTGGAACTACCCTTATATACACACAAATGTGGGCCCGACACACACATACACAAGAAACATTCACAAACATCCATCGACTTTTCAAACAGGCAGACACAGTGGTGTTCCCCAAAACACACACACACACTGTCACACTCACAACACAGCACTCACACTGTGTCTGCAGCAGAGCCATCAACACTTGGAACTGCCCTGACACACTCACATACGTGGTCCCGAAACACACATACACAAGAAACACACACAAACACCCATCGACTTTTCTTACAGGCAGACACAGTGGTGTTCCCCAAAACACACACACACACACACTGTCACACTCACACCACAGCACTCACACTGGGTCCCCGGCATAGACATCAACATTTTGAATTAACTAACATACTCAAAAACGAGGTCCCAACACACACATACACAAGGAACACACAAAAACACCCATCGACTTTATTTACAGTCATACATAATGGTTTACCACCAACACATAAACACACACATAAACTATCACACTCACAACACAACTCTCAGAATGACTTGAACTACCCTTATATACACACAAATGTAGTCCCGACACACACATACACAAGAAACATACACAAACATCCATCGACTTTTCTTAGAGGCAGACACAGTATTGTTCCCCAAAACGCACACACACACTGTCACACTCACAACACAGCACTCATACTGGGTGTGCAGCAGAGCCACAAATACTTGGAACTTCCCTGACACACTCACATATGTGGTCCCGAAACACACATACAGAAGACACTCACATGAACACCCATCGACTTTTTCATACAGGCGTACTCAATGGTTTCCCGCAAACACACACAGACACACAAACACTATCACACTCAGAACACAGCACTCACATGGGCACTTGAATCGGCCCTAAGATACAAACAAACGTGGTCCCGACACACACAACACAAGAAACACATTCAAAACCCATCGACATTTTCTTATAGGCAGACACAGTGGGGTTCCCCAAAACACACAGACACACACTGTCACACTCACAACACAGCACTCACACTGTTCCTTGCAGAGCCATCAACACTTGGAACTGCCCTGACATACCAATAAATGTTGTCCAGACACACACATACACAAGAAACACACAGAAACACCCATCGACTTTTTCATACAGGCATACAAAATTGTTTTCTGCAAACACGCACACCCACACACACACACACACACACACACACACACTATCACACTGTGAACAGAGCACTCACACTGGGTCCCCGGCATACACAT
Organism: Ursus arctos; assembly: GCF_023065955.2. Lineage (NCBI taxonomy): Eukaryota > Metazoa > Chordata > Mammalia > Carnivora > Ursidae > Ursus > Ursus arctos. The sequence continues at coordinate 21,392,211 of NC_079874.1, forward strand.
CAACATTTGGAAATCCCTAACATATTCAAAAACGAGATCCCAACACACACGTACACTAGAAACACACCAAAACATCCATCGACTTTATTTACACTCATACATAATGGTTTACCACCAACCCATAAACACACACATAAACTATCACACTCACAACGCAACTCTCAGAATGATTTGGAACTACCCTTACATACACACAAATGTGGTCCCGACACACACATACACAAGAAACACACACAAACATCCATCGACTTTACTTACAGGCAGACACAGTGGTGTTCCCCAAAACACACACACACACTGTCACACTCACAATACAGCACTCACACTGGGTCTGCAGCAGAGCCATCAACACTTGGAACTGCCCTGACACACTCACATACGTGGTCCCGCAACACACATTCACAAGAAACACACGTAAACACCCATCGACTTTTTCATACAGGCGTACTCAACGGTTTCCCGCAAACACACACACACACACACACACACACACACACTATGACACTCAGAACACAGCACTCACTGGGGCATTGAATCGGCCCAAACATACACACAAACGTGATTCCGACACACACATACACAAGAAACACACACAAACACCCATCGACATTTTCTTACAGGCAGACACAGTGGGTTCCCCCAAACACACACACACACACTGTCACACTCACAACACAGCACTCACACTGTTCCTTGCAGAGCCATCACCACTTGGAACTGCCCTGACATACCCAAAAACGTTGTCCCGAGACACACATACACAAGAAACACACAGAAACACCCATCGACTTTTTCTTACAGGCATACAAAATGGTTTCGTGCAAACACACAGACACACTATCACACTCACAACACAGCACTCACACTGGGTCCACGGCATAGACATCAGGATTTGGAATTCCCTAACATACTCAAAAACGAGGTCCCAACACACACATACACAAGAAACACACAAAAATACCCATCAACTTTATTTACAGTCATACACAATGGTTAACCACAAACACATAAACACACACATAAACTATCACACTCACAACACAACGCTCAGAATGACTTGGAACTACCCTTATATACACACAAATGTGGGCCCGACACACACATACACAAGAAACATTCACAAACATCCATCGACTTTTCAAACAGGCAGACACAGTGGTGTTCCCCAAAACACACACACACACTGTCACACTCACAACACAGCACTCACACTGTGTCTGCAGCAGAGCCATCAACACTTGGAACTGCCCTGACACACTCACATACGTGGTCCCGAAACACACATACACAAGAAACACACACAAACACCCATCGACTTTTCTTACAGGCAGACACAGTGGTGTTCCCCAAAACACACACACACACACACTGTCACACTCACACCACAGCACTCACACTGGGTCCCCGGCATAGACATCAACATTTGGAATTAACTAACATACTCAAAAACGAGGTCCCAACACACACATACACAAGGAACACACAAAAACACCCATCGACTTCATTTACAGTCATACATAATGGTTTACCACCAACACATAAACACACACATAAACTATCACACTCACAACACAACTCTCAGAATGACTTGGAACTACCCTTATATACACACAAATGTGGTCCCGACACACACATACACAAGAAACATACACAAACATCCATCGACTTTTCTTAGAGGCAGACACAGTATTGTTCCCCAAAACGCACACACACACTGTCACACTCACAACAGAGCACTCATACTGGGTGTGCAGCAGAGCCACAAATACTTGGAACTTCCCTGACACACTCACATATGTGGTCCCGAAACACACATACAGAAGACACCCACATGAACACCCATCGACTTTTTCATACAGGCGTACTCAATGGTTTCCCGCAAACACACACAGACACACAAACACTATCACACTCAGAACACAGCACTCACATGGGCACTTGAATCGGCCCTAAGATACAAACAAACGTGGTCCCGACACACACAACACAAGAAACACACTCAAAACCCATCGACATTTTCTTATAGGCAGACACAGTGGGGTTCCCCAAAACACACAGACACACACTGTCACACTCACAACACAGCACTCACACTGTTCCTTGCAGAGCCATCAACACTTGGAACTGCCCTGACATACCAATAAATGTTGTCCTGACACACACATACACAAGAAACACACAGAAACACCCATCGACTTTTTCATACAGGCATACAAAATTGTTTTCCGCAAACACGCACACCCACACCCACACACACACACACACTATCACACTGTGAACAGAGCACTCACACTTTGTCCCCGGCATAGACATCAACATTTGGAAATCCCTAACATATTCAAAAACGAGATCCCAACACACACGTACACAAGAAACACACCAAAACATCCATCGACTTTATTTACACTCATACATAATGGTTTACCACCAACCCATAAACACACACATAAACTATCACACTCACAACGCAACTCTCAGAATGACTTGGAACTACCCTTACATACACACAAATGTGGTCCCGACACACACATACACAAGAAACACACACAAACATCCATCGACTTTACTTACAGGCAGACACAGTGGAGTTCCCCAAAACACACACACACACACTGTCACACTCACAATACAGCACTCACACTGGGTCTGCAGCAGAGCCATCAACACTTGGAACTGCCCTGACACACTCACATACGTGGTCCCGCAACACACATTCACAAGAAACACACGTAAACACCCATCGACATTTTCATACAGGCGTACTCAATGGTTTCCCGCAAACACACACACACACACACACACAGACACTATGACACTCAGAACACAGCACTCACACGGGCATTGAATCGGCCCTAACATTAACAAACGTGGTTCCGACACACACATACACAAGAAACACACACAAACACCCATCGACATTTTCTTACAGGCAGACACAGTGGGGTTCCCCCAAACACACACACACACACTGTCACACTCACAACACAGCACTCACACTGTTCCTTGCAGAGCCATCACCACTTGGAACTGCCCTGACATACCCAAAAACGTTGTCCCGAGACACACATACACAAGAAACACACAGAAACACCCATCGACTTTTTCTTACAGGCATACAAAATGGTTTCGCGCAAACACACAGACACACTATCACACTCACAACACAGCACTCACACTGGGTCCACCGCATAGACATCAGGATTTGGAATTCCCTAACATACTCAAAAACGAGGTCCCAACACACACATACACAAGAAACACACAAAAATACCCATCAACTTTATTTACAGTCATACACAATGGTTAACCACAAACACATAAACACACACATAAACTATCACACTCACAACACAACGCTCAGAATGACTTGGAACTACCCTTATATACACACAAATGTGGGCCCGACACACACATACACAAGAAACATTCACAAACATCCATCGACTTTTCAAACAGGCAGACACAGTGGTGTTCCCCAAAACACACACACACACTGTCACACTCACAACACAGCACTCACACTGTGTCTGCAGCAGAGCCATCAACACTTGGAACTGCCCTGACACACTCACATACGTGGTCCCGAAACACACATACACAAGAAACACACACAAACACCCATCGACTTTTCTTACAGGCAGACACAGTGGTGTTCCCCAAAACACACACACACACACACTGTCACACTCACACCACAGCACTCACACTGGGTCCCCGGCATAGACATCAACATTTTGAATTAACTAACATACTCAAAAACGAGGTCCCAACACACACATACACAAGGAACACACAAAAACACCCATCGACTTTATTTACAGTCATACATAATGGTTTACCACCAACACATAAACACACACATAAACTATCACACTCACAACACAACTCTCAGAATGACTTGAACTACCCTTATATACACACAAATGTAGTCCCGACACACACATACACAAGAAACATACACAAACATCCATCGACTTTTCTTAGAGGCAGACACAGTATTGTTCCCCAAAACGCACACACACACTGTCACACTCACAACACAGCACTCATACTGGGTGTGCAGCAGAGCCACAAATACTTGGAACTTCCCTGACACACTCACATATGTGGTCCCGAAACACACATACAGAAGACACTCACATGAACACCCATCGACTTTTTCATACAGGCGTACTCAATGGTTTCCCGCAAACACACACAGACACACAAACACTATCACACTCAGAACACAGCACTCACATGGGCACTTGAATCGGCCCTAAGATACAAACAAACGTGGTCCCGACACACACAACACAAGAAACACATTCAAAACCCATCGACATTTTCTTATAGGCAGACACAGTGGGGTTCCCCAAAACACACAGACACACACTGTCACACTCACAACACAGCACTCACACTGTTCCTTGCAGAGCCATCAACACTTGGAACTGCCCTGACATACCAATAAATGTTGTCCAGACACACACATACACAAGAAACACACAGAAACACCCATCGACTTTTTCATACAGGCATACAAAATTGTTTTCTGCAAACACGCACACCCACACACACACACACACACACACACACACACTATCACACTGTGAACAGAGCACTCACACTGGGTCCCCGGCATACACATCAACATTTGGAAATCCCTAACATATTCAAAAACGAGATCCCAACACACACGTACACTAGAAACACACCAAAACATCCATCGACTTTATTTACACTCATACATAATGGTTTACCACCAACCCATAAACACACACATAAACTATCACACTCACAACGCAACTCTCAGAATGATTTGGAACTACCCTTACATACACACAAATGTGGTCCCGACACACACATACACAAGAAACACACACAAACATCCATCGACTTTACTTACAGGCAGACACAGTGGTGTTCCCCAAAACACACACACACACTGTCACACTCACAATACAGCACTCACACTGGGTCTGCAGCAGAGCCATCAACACTTGGAACTGCCCTGACACACTCACATACGTGGTCCCGCAACACACATTCACAAGAAACACACGTAAACACCCATCGACTTTTTCATACAGGCGTACTCAACGGTTTCCCGCAAACACACACACACACACACACACACACACACACTATGACACTCAGAACACAGCACTCACTGGGGCATTGAATCGGCCCAAACATACACACAAACGTGATTCCGACACACACATACACAAGAAACACACACAAACACCCATCGACATTTTCTTACAGGCAGACACAGTGGGTTCCCCCAAACACACACACACACACTGTCACACTCACAACACAGCACTCACACTGTTCCTTGCAGAGCCATCACCACTTGGAACTGCCCTGACATACCCAAAAACGTTGTCCCGAGACACACATACACAAGAAACACACAGAAACACCCATCGACTTTTTCTTACAGGCATACAAAATGGTTTCGTGCAAACACACAGACACACTATCACACTCACAACACAGCACTCACACTGGGTCCACGGCATAGACATCAGGATTTGGAATTCCCTAACATACTCAAAAACGAGGTCCCAACACACACATACACAAGAAACACACAAAAATACCCATCAACTTTATTTACAGTCATACACAATGGTTAACCACAAACACATAAACACACACATAAACTATCACACTCACAACACAACGCTCAGAATGACTTGGAACTACCCTTATATACACACAAATGTGGGCCCGACACACACATACACAAGAAACATTCACAAACATCCATCGACTTTTCAAACAGGCAGACACAGTGGTGTTCCCCAAAACACACACACACACTGTCACACTCACAACACAGCACTCACACTGTGTCTGCAGCAGAGCCATCAACACTTGGAACTGCCCTGACACACTCACATACGTGGTCCCGAAACACACATACACAAGAAACACACACAAACACCCATCGACTTTTCTTACAGGCAGACACAGTGGTGTTCCCCAAAACACACACACACACACACTGTCACACTCACACCACAGCACTCACACTGGGTCCCCGGCATAGACATCAACATTTTGAATTAACTAACATACTCAAAAACGAGGTCCCAACACACACATACACAAGGAACACACAAAAACACCCATCGACTTTATTTACAGTCATACATAATGGTTTACCACCAACACATAAACACACACATAAACTATCACACTCACAACACAACTCTCAGAATGACTTGAACTACCCTTATATACACACAAATGTAGTCCCGACACACACATACACAAGAAACATACACAAACATCCATCGACTTTTCTTAGAGGCAGACACAGTATTGTTCCCCAAAACGCACACACACACTGTCACACTCACAACACAGCACTCATACTGGGTGTGCAGCAGAGCCACAAATACTTGGAACTTCCCTGACACACTCACATATGTGGTCCCGAAACACACATACAGAAGACACTCACATGAACACCCATCGACTTTTTCATACAGGCGTACTCAATGGTTTCCCGCAAACACACACAGACACACAAACACTATCACACTCAGAACACAGCACTCACATGGGCACTTGAATCGGCCCTAAGATACAAACAAACGTGGTCCCGACACACACAACACAAGAAACACATTCAAAACCCATCGACATTTTCTTATAGGCAGACACAGTGGGGTTCCCCAAAACACACAGACACACACTGTCACACTCACAACACAGCACTCACACTGTTCCTTGCAGAGCCATCAACACTTGGAACTGCCCTGACATACCAATAAATGTTGTCCAGACACACACATACACAAGAAACACACAGAAACACCCATCGACTTTTTCATACAGGCATACAAAATTGTTTTCTGCAAACACGCACACCCCCACACACACACACACACACACACACACACTATCACACTGTGAACAGAGCACTCACACTGGGTCCCCGGCATACACATCAACATTTGGAAATCCCTAACATATTCAAAAACGAGATCCCAACACACACGTACACTAGAAACACACCAAAACATCCATCGACTTTATTTACACTCATACATAATGGTTTACCACCAACCCATAAACACACACATAAACTATCACACTCACAACGCAACTCTCAGAATGATTTGGAACTACCCTTACATACACACAAATGTGGTCCCGACACACACATACACAAGAAACACACACAAATATCCATCGACTTTACTTACAGGCAGACACAGTGGTGTTCCCCAAAACACACACACACACTGTCACACTCACAATACAGCACTCACACTGGGTCTGCAGCAGAGCCATCAACACTTGGAACTGCCCTGACACACTCACATACGTGGTCCCGCAACACACATTCACAAGAAACACACGTAAACACCCATCGACTTTTTCATACAGGCGTACTCAACGGTTTCCCGCAAACACACACACACACACACACACACACACACACACTATGACACTCAGAACACAGCACTCACTGGGGCATTGAATCGGCCCAAACATACACACAAACGTGATTCCGACACACACATACACAAGAAACACACACAAACACCCATCGACATTTTCTTACAGGCAGACACAGTGGGTTCCCCCAAACACACACACACACACTGTCACACTCACAACACAGCACTCACACTGTTCCTTGCAGAGCCATCACCACTTGGAACTGCCCTGACATACCCAAAAACGTTGTCCCGAGACACACATACACAAGAAACACACAGAAACACCCATCGACTTTTTCTTACAGGCATACAAAATGGTTTCGTGCAAACACACAGACACACTATCACACTCACAACACAGCACTCACACTGGGTCCACGGCATAGACATCAGGATTTGGAATTCCCTAACATACTCAAAAACGAGGTCCCAACACACACATACACAAGAAACACACAAAAATACCCATCAACTTTATTTACAGTCATACACAATGGTTAACCACAAACACATAAACACACACATAAACTATCACACTCACAACACAACGCTCAGAATGACTTGGAACTACCCTTATATACACACAAATGTGGGCCCGACACACACATACACAAGAAACATTCACAAACATCCATCGACTTTTCAAACAGGCAGACACAGTGGTGTTCCCCAAAACACACACACACACTGTCACACTCACAACACAGCACTCACACTGTGTCTGCAGCAGAGCCATCAACACTTGGAACTGCCCTGACACACTCACATACGTGGTCCCGAAACACACATACACAAGAAACACACACAAACACCCATCGACTTTTCTTACAGGCAGACACAGTGGTGTTCCCCAAAACACACACACACACACACTGTCACACTCACACCACAGCACTCACACTGGGTCCCCGGCATAGACATCAACATTTTGAATTAACTAACATACTCAAAAACGAGGTCCCAACACACACATACACAAGGAACACACAAAAACACCCATCGACTTTATTTACAGTCATACATAATGGTTTACCACCAACACATAAACACACACATAAACTATCACACTCACAACACAACTCTCAGAATGACTTGGAACTACCCTTATATACACACAAATGTGGTCCCGACACACACATACACAAGAAACATACACAAACATCCATCGACTTTTCTTAGAGGCAGACACAGTATTGTTCCCCAAAACGCACACACACACTGTCACACTCACAACAGAGCACTCATACTGGGTGTGCAGCAGAGCCACAAATACTTGGAACTTCCCTGACACACTCACATATGTGGTCCCGAAACACACATACAGAAGACACCCACATGAACACCCATCGACTTTTTCATACAGGCGTACTCAACGGTTTCCCGCAAACACACACAGACACACAAACACTATCACACTCAGAACACAGCACTCACATGGGCACTTGAATCGGCCCTAAGATACAAACAAACGTGGTCCCGACACACACAACACAAGAAACACACTCAAAACCCATCGACATTTTCTTATAGGCAGACACAGTGGGGTTCCCCAAAACACACAGACACACACTGTCACACTCACAACACAGCACTCACACTGTTCCTTGCAGAGCCATCAACACTTGGAACTGCCCTGACATACCAATAAATGTTGTCCTGACACACACATACACAAGAAACACACAGAAACACCCATCGACTTTTTCATACAGGCATACAAAATTGTTTTCCGCAAACACGCACACCCACACACACACACACACACACACTATCACACTGTGAACAGAGCACTCACACTGGGTCCCCGGCATAGACATCAACATTTGGAAATCCCTAACATATTCAAAAACGAGATCCCAACACACACGTACACAAGAAACACACCAAAACATCCATCGACTTTATTTACACTCATACATAATGGTTTACCACCAACCCATAAACACACACATAAACTATCACACTCACAACGCAACTCTCAGAATGACTTGGAACTACCCTTACATACACACAAATGTGGTCCCGACACACACATACACAAGAAACACACACAAACATCCATCGGCTTTACTTACAGGCAGACACAGTGGAGTTCCCCAAAACACACACACACACACTGTCACACTCACAATACAGCACTCACACTGGGTCTGCAGCAGAGCCATCAACACTTGGAACTGCCCTGACACACTCACATACGTGGTCCCGCAACACACATTCACAAGAAACACACGTAAACACCCATCGACATTTTCATACAGGCGTACTCAATGGTTTCCCGCAAACACACACACACACACACACACACACAGACACTATGACACTCAGAACACAGCACTCACACGGGCATTGAATCGGCCCTAACATTAACAAACGTGGTTCCGACACACACATACACAAGAAACACACACAAACACCCATCGACATTTTCTTACAGGCAGACACAGTGGGGTTCCCCCAAACACACACACACACACTGTCACACTCACAACACAGCACTCACACTGTTCCTTGCAGAGCCATCACCACTTGGAACTGCCCTGACATACCCAAAAACATTGTCGCGAGACACACATACACAAGAAACACACAGAAACACCCATCGACTTTTTCTTACAGGAATACAAAATGGTTTCCTTCAAAGACACACACACACACTATCACACTCACAACACAGCACTCACACTGGGTCCACGGCATAGACATCAGGATTTGGAATTCCCTAACATACTCAAAAACGAGGTCCCAACACACACATACACAAGAAACACACAAAAATACCCATGAACTTTATTTACAGTCATACACAATGGTTAACCACAAACACATAAACACACACATAAACTATCACACTCACAACACAATGCTCAGAATGACTTGGAACTACCCTTATATACACACAAATGTGGGCCCGACACACACATACACAAGAAACATTCACAAACATCCATCGACTTTTCAAACAGGCAGACACAGTGGTGTTCCCCAAAACACACACACACACTGTCACACTCACAACACAGCACTCACACTGTGTCTACAGCAGAGCCATCAACACTTGGAACTGCCCTGACACACTCACATACGTGGTCCCGCAACACACATTCACAAGAAACACACGTAAACACCCATCGACTTTTTCATACAGGCGTACTCAACGGTTTCCCGCAAACACACACACACACACACACACACACACACTATGACACTCAGAACACAGCACTCACTGGGGCATTGAATCGGCCCAAACATACACACAAACGTGATTCCGACACACACATACACAAGAAACACACACAAACACCCATCGACATTTTCTTACAGGCAGACACAGTGGGTTCCCCCAAACACACACACACACACTGTCACACTCACAACACAGCACTCACACTGTTCCTTGCAGAGCCATCACCACTTGGAACTGCCCTGACATACCCAAAAACGTTGTCCCGAGACACACATACACAAGAAACACACAGAAACACCCATCGACTTTTTCTTACAGGCATACAAAATGGTTTCGTGCAAACACACAGACACACTATCACACTCACAACACAGCACTCACACTGGGTCCACGGCATAGACATCAGGATTTGGAATTCCCTAACATACTCAAAAACGAGGTCCCAACACACACATACACAAGAAACACACAAAAATACCCATCAACTTTATTTACAGTCATACACAATGGTTAACCACAAACACATAAACACACACATAAACTATCACACTCACAACACAACGCTCAGAATGACTTGGAACTACCCTTATATACACACAAATGTGGGCCCGACACACACATACACAAGAAACATTCACAAACATCCATCGACTTTTCAAACAGGCAGACACAGTGGTGTTCCCCAAAACACACACACACACTGTCACACTCACAACACAGCACTCACACTGTGTCTGCAGCAGAGCCATCAACACTTGGAACTGCCCTGACACACTCACATACGTGGTCCCGAAACACACATACACAAGAAACACACACAAACACCCATCGACTTTTCTTACAGGCAGACACAGTGGTGTTCCCCAAAACACACACACACACACACTGTCACACTCACACCACAGCACTCACACTGGGTCCCCGGCATAGACATCAACATTTTGAATTAACTAACATACTCAAAAACGAGGTCCCAACACACACATACACAAGGAACACACAAAAACACCCATCGACTTTATTTACAGTCATACATAATGGTTTACCACCAACACATAATCACACACATAAACTATCACACTCACAACACAACTCTCAGAATGACTTGGAACTACCCTTATATACACACAAATGTGGTCCCGACACACACATACACAAGAAACATACACAAACATCCATCGACTTTTCTTAGAGGCAGACACAGTATTGTTCCCCAAAACGCACACACACACTGTCACACTCACAACAGAGCACTCATACTGGGTGTGCAGCAGAGCCACAAATACTTGGAACTTCCCTGACACACTCACATATGTGGTCCCGAAACACACATACAGAAGACACCCACATGAACACCCATCGACTTTTTCATACAGGCGTACTCAACGGTTTCCCGCAAACACACACAGACACACAAACACTATCACACTCAGAACACAGCACTCACATGGGCACTTGAATCGGCCCTAAGATACAAACAAACGTGGTCCCGACACACACAACACAAGAAACACACTCAAAACCCATCGACATTTTCTTATAGGCAGACACAGTGGGGTTCCCCAAAACACACAGACACACACTGTCACACTCACAACACAGCACTCACACTGTTCCTTGCAGAGCCATCAACACTTGGAACTGCCCTGACATACCAATAAATGTTGTCCTGACACACACATACACAAGAAACACACAGAAACACCCATCGACTTTTTCATACAGGCATACAAAATTGTTTTCCGCAAACACGCACACCCACACACACACACACACACACACTATCACACTGTGAACAGAGCACTCACACTGGGTCCCCGGCATAGACATCAACATTTGGAAATCCCTAACATATTCAAAAACGAGATCCCAACACACACGTACACAAGAAACACACCAAAACATCCATCGACTTTATTTACACTCATACATAATGGTTTACCACCAACCCATAAACACACACATAAACTATCACACTCACAACGCAACTCTCAGAATGACTTGGAACTACCCTTACATACACACAAATGTGGTCCCGACACACACATACACAAGAAACACACACAAACATCCATCGGCTTTACTTACAGGCAGACACAGTGGAGTTCCCCAAAACACACACACACACACTGTCACACTCACAATACGGCACTCACACTGGGTCTGCAGCAGAGCCATCAACACTTGGAACTGCCCTGACACACTCACATACGTGGTCCCGCAACACACATTCACAAGAAACACACGTAAACACCCATCGACATTTTCATACAGGCGTACTCAATGGTTTCCCGCAAACACACACACACACACACACACAGACACTATGACACTCAGAACACAGCACTCACACGGGCATTGAATCGGCCCTAACATTAACAAACGTGGTTCCGACACACACATACACAAGAAACACACACAAACACCCATCGACATTTTCTTACAGGCAGACACAGTGGGGTTCCCCCAAACACACACACACACACTGTCACACTCACAACACAGCACTCACACTGTTCCTTGCAGAGCCATCACCACTTGGAACTGCCCTGACATACCCAAAAACATTGTCGCGAGACACACATACACAAGAAACACACAGAAACACCCATCGACTTTTTCTTACAGGAATACAAAATGGTTTCCTTCAAAGACACACACACACACTATCACACTCACAACACAGCACTCACACTGGGTCCACGGCATAGACATCAGGATTTGGAATTCCCTAACATACTCAAAAACGAGGTCCCAACACACACATACACAAGAAACACACAAAAATACCCATGAACTTTATTTACAGTCATACACAATGGTTAACCACAAACACATAAACACACACATAAACTATCACACTCACAACACAATGCTCAGAATGACTTGGAACTACCCTTATATACACACAAATGTGGGCCCGACACACACATACACAAGAAACATTCACAAACATCCATCGACTTTTCAAACAGGCAGACACAGTGGTGTTCCCCAAAACACACACACACACTGTCACACTCACAACACAGCACTCACACTGTGTCTGCAGCAGAGCCATCAACACTTGGAACTGCCCTGACACACTCACATACGTGGTCCCGAAACACACATACACAAGAAACACACACAAACACCCATCGACTTTTCTTACAGGCAGACACAGTGGTGTTCCCCAAAACACACACACACACACACTGTCACACTCACACCACAGCACTCACACTGGGTCCCCGGCATAGACATCAACATTTTGAATTAACTAACATACTCAAAAACGAGGTCCCAACACACACATACACAAGGAACACACAAAAACACCCATCGACTTTATTTACAGTCATACATAATGGTTTACCACCAACACATAAACACACACATAAACTATCACACTCACAACACAACTCTCAGAATGACTTGGAACTACCCTTATATACACACAAATGTAGTCCCGACACACACATACACAAGAAACATACACAAACATCCATCGACTTTTCTTAGAGGCAGACACAGTATTGTTCCCCAAAACGCACACACACACTCTCACACTCACAACACAGCACTCATACTGGGTGTGCAGCAGAGCCACAAATACTTGGAACTTCCCTGACACACTCACATATGTGGTCCCGAAACACACATACAGAAGACACTCACATGAACACCCATCGACTTTTTCATACAGGCGTACTCAACGGTTTCCCGCAAACACACACAGACACACAAACACTATCACACTCAGAACACAGCACTCACATGGGCACTTGAATCGGCCCTAAGATACAAACAAACGTGGTCCCGACACACACAACACAAGAAACACACTCAAAACCCATCGACATTTTCTTATAGGCAGACACAGTGGGGTTCCCCAAAACACACAGACACACACTGTCACACTCACAACACAGCACTCACACTGTTCCTTGCAGAGCCATCAACACTTGGAACTGCCCTGACATACCAATAAATGTTGTCCTGACACACACATACACAAGAAACACACAGAAACACCCATCGACTTTTTCATACAGGCATACAAAATTGTTTTCCGCAAACACGCACACCCACACACACACACACACACACACTATCACACTGTGAACAGAGCACTCACACTGGGTCCCCGGCATAGACATCAACATTTGGAAATCCCTAACATATTCAAAAACGAGATCCCAACACACACGTACACAAGAAACACACCAAAACATCCATCGACTTTATTTACACTCATACATAATGGTTTACCACCAACCCATAAACACACACATAAACTATCACACTCACAACGCAACTCTCAGAATGAATTGGAACTACCTTTACATACACACAAATGTGGTCCCGACACACACATACACAAGAAACACACACAAACATCCATCGACTTTACTTACAGGCAGACACAGTGGTGTTCCCCAAAACACACACACACAGTGTCACACTCACAATACAGCACTCACACTGGGTCTGCAGCAGAGCCATCAACACTTGGGTTTGTGTGTGTTTCTTCTGTATGTGTGTTTCGGGACCACGTTTGTGAATATGTTAGGTCAGTTCCAAGTGTTGATGGCTCTGCTGGAGACCCAGTGTGAGTGCTGTGTTGTGAGTGTGACAGTGTGTGTGTGTGTGTCTGTGTGTGTGTTTCGAACCCCACTGTGTATGCCTTTACGAAAAAGTCGATGGGTGTTTGGTTGTGTTTCTTGCGTATGTGTGTGTCGGGACCACGTTTTTGAGTATGTTAGGGCAGTTCGAAGTGTTGATGGTTATGCCGGAGACCCAATGTGAGTGCTGTGTTGTGAGTGTGACAGTTTGTGTGTGTGTGTCTGTGTGTGTGTTTCAGGGAAACCATTGTGTATGACTGTAAGAAAAAGTCGATGGGTGTTTGTGTGTTACTTGTATATGTGTGTGTCGGGCCACGTTTGAGAGTATGTTAGGGCAGTTTCAAGTGTTGAGGGTTCTGCGGGAGACCCAGTGTGAGCGCTGTGTTGTGAGTGTGATAGTGTGTGTGTGTGTGTGTGTGTGTGTGTTTGCGGGAAACCATTTTGTATGCCTGTAAGAAAAAGTCGATGGGTGTTTCTGTGTGTTTCTTGTGTATGTGTGTCTCGGGACAACGTTTTTGGGTATGTCAGGGCAGTTCCAAGTGGTGATGGCTCTGCAAGGAACAGTGTGAGTGCTGTGTTGTGAGTGTGACAGTGTGTGTGTGTGTGTTTGGGGGAACCCCACTGTGTCTGCCTGTAAGGAAATGTCGATGGGTGTTTGTGTGTGTTTCTTGTGTATCTGTGTTTCGGGAGCACGTATGTGAGCGTGTCAGTGCAGTTCCAAGTGTTCATGGCTCTGCTGGAGATCCAGTGTGAGTGCTGTGTTGTGAGGGTGACATTGTGTGTGTGTGTGTGTGTGTGTGTGTGTGTGTGTTTGCGGGAAACCATTTGTATGCCTGTAAGAAAAAGTCGATGGGTGTTTGTGTGTGTTTCTTCTGTATGTGTGCTTCGGGACCACGTTTGTGAATATGTTAGGTCAGTTCCAAGTGTCGATGGCTCTGCTGGCGACCCAGTGTGAGTGCTGTGTTGTGAGTGTGACAGACAAGTGCCCATGTGAGTGCTGTGTTCTGAGTGTGATAGTGTTTGTGTGTCTGTGTGTGTTTGCGGGAAACCGTTGAGTACGCCTGTATGAAAAAGTCGATGGGTGTTCATGTGGGTGTCTTCTGTATGTGTGTTTCGGGACCACATATGTGAGTGTGTCAGGGAAGTTCCAAGTATTTGTGGCTCTGCTGCACACCCAGTATGAGTGCTCTGTTGTGAGTGTGACAGTGTGTGTGTGCGTTTTGGGGAACAATACTGTGTCTGCCTCTAAGAAAAGTCGATGGATGTTTGTGTATGTTTCTTGTGTATGTGTGTGTCGGGACCACATTTGTGTGTATATAAGGGTAGTTCCAAGTCATTCTGAGAGTTGTGTTGTGAGTGTGATAGTTTATGTGTGTGTTTATGTGTTGGTGGTAAACCATTATGTATGACTGTAAATAAAGTCGATGGGTGTTTTTGTGTGTTCCTTGTGTATGTGTGTGTTGGGACCTCGTTTTTGAGTATGTTAGTTAATTCAAAATGTTGATGTCTATGCCGGGGACCCAGTGTGAGTGCTGTGGTGTGAGTGTGACAGTGTGTGTGTGTGTGTGTGTTTTGGGGAACACCACTGTGTCTGCCTGTAAGAAAAGTCGATGGGTGTTTGTGTGTGTTTCTTGTGTATGTGTGTTTCGGGACCACGTATGTGAGTGTGTCAGGGCAGTTCCAAGTGTTGATGGCTCTGCTGCAGACACAGTGTGAGTGCTGTGTTGTGAGTGTGACAGTGTGTGTGTGTGTTTTGGGGAACACCACTGTGTCTGCCTGTTTGAAAAGTCGATGGATGTTTGTGAATGTTTCTTGTGTATGTGTGTGTCGGGCCCACATTTGTGTGTATATAAGGGTAGTTCCAAGTCATTCTGAGCGTTGTGTTGTGAGTGTGATAGTTTATGTGTGTGTTTATGTGTTTGTGGTTAACCATTGTGTATGACTGTAAATAAAGTTGATGGGTATTTTTGTGTGTTTCTTGTGTATGTGTGTGTTGGGACCTCGTTTTTGAGTATGTTAGGGAATTCCAAATCCTGATGTCTATGCCGTGGACCCAGTGTGAGTGCTGTGTTGTGAGTGTGATAGTGTGTCTGTGTGTTTGCACGAAACCATTTTGTATGCCTGTAAGAAAAAGTCGATGGGTGTTTCTGTGTGTTTCTTGTGTATGTGTGTCTCGGGACAACGTTTTTGGGTATGTCAGGGCAGTTCCAAGTGGTGATGGCTCTGCAAGGAACAGTGTGAGTGCTGTGTTGTGAGTGTGACAGTGTGTGTGTGTGTGTTTGGGGGAACCCACTGTGTCTGCCTGTAAGAAAATGTCGATGGGTGTTTGTGTGTGTTTCTTGTGTATGTGTGTGTCGGAATCACGTTTGTGTGTATGTTTGGGCCGATTCAATGCCCCAGTGAGTGCTGTGTTCTGAGTGTCATAGTGTGTGTGTGTGTGTGTGTGTGTGTGTTTGCGGGAAACCGTTGAGTACGCCTGTATGAAAAAGTCGATGGGTGTTTACGTGTGTTTCTTGTGAATGTGTGTTGCGGGACCACGTATGTGAGTGTGTCAGGGCAGTTCCAAGTGTTGATGGCTCTGCTGCAGACCCAGTGTGAGTGCTGTATTGTGAGTGTGACAGTGTGTGTGTGTGTTTTGGGGAACACCACTGTGTCTGCCTGTAAGTAAAGTCGATGGATGTTTGTGTGTGTTTCTTGTGTATGTGTGTGTCGGGACCACATTTGTGTGTATGTAAGGGTAGTTCCAATTCATTCTGAGAGTTGCGTTGTGAGTGTGGAACCCCACTGTGTCTGCCTGTAAGGAAATGTCGATGGGTGTTTGTGTGTGTTTCTTGTGTATCTGTGTTTCGGGAGCACGTATGTGAGCGTGTCAGTGCAGTTCCAAGTGTTCATGGCTCTGCTGGAGATCCAGTGTGAGTGCTGTGTTGTGAGGGTGACATTGTGTGTGTGTGTGTGTGTGTGTGTGTTTGCGGGAAACCATTTGTATGCCTGTAAGAAAAAGTCGATGGGTGTTTGTGTGTGTTTCTTCTGTATGTGTGTTTCGGGACCACGTTTGTGAATATGTTAGGTCAGTTCCAAGTGTCGATGGCTCTGCTGGCGACCCAGTGTGAGTGCTGTGTTGTGAATGTGACAGTGTGTGTGTGTGTGTCTGTGTGTGTTTCGAAACCCCACTGTGTATGCCTTTACGAAAAAGTCGATGGGTGTTTGGTTGTGTTTCTTGCGTATGTGTGTGTCGGGACCACGTTTTTGAGTATGTTAGGGCAGTTCGAAGTGTTGATGGTTATGCCGGAGACCCAATGTGAGTGCTGTGTTGTGAGTGTGACAGTTTGTGTGTGTGTGTCTGTGTGTGTGTTTCAGGGAAACCATTGTGTATGACTGTAAGAAAAAGTCGATGGGTGTTTGTGTGTTACTTGTATATGTGTGTGTCGGGCCACGTTTGAGAGTATGTTAGGGCAGTTTCAAGTGTTGAGGGTTCTGCGGGAGACCCAGTGTGAGCGCTGTGTTGTGAGTGTGATAGTGTGTGTGTGTGTGTGTGTGTGTGTGTTTGCGGGAAACCATTTTGTATGCCTGTAAGAAAAAGTCGATGGGTGTTTCTGTGTGTTTCTTGTGTATGTGTGTCTCGGGACAACGTTTTTGGGTATGTCAGGGCAGTTCCAAGTGGTGATGGCTCTGCAAGGAACAGTGTGAGTGCTGTGTTGTGAGTGTGACAGTGTGTGTGTGTGTGTTTGGGGGAACCCCACTGTGTCTGCCTGTAAGGAAATGTCGATGGGTGTTTGTGTGTGTTTCTTGTGTATCTGTGTTTCGGGAGCACGTATGTGAGCGTGTCAGTGCAGTTCCAAGTGTTCATGGCTCTGCTGGAGATCCAGTGTGAGTGCTGTGTTGTGAGGGTGACATTGTGTGTGTGTGTGTGTGTGTGTGTGTGTATGCGGGAAACCATTTGTATGCCTGTAAGAAAAAGTCGATGGGTGTTTGTGTGTGTTTCTTCTGTATGTGTGCTTCGGGACCACGTTTGTGAATATGTTAGGTCAGTTCCAAGTGTCGATGGCTCTGCTGGCGACCCAGTGTGAGTGCTGTGTTGTGAGTGTGACAGTGTGTGTGTGTGTGTCTGTGTGTGTTTCGAAACCCCACTGTGTATGCCTTTACGAAAAAGTCGATGGGTGTTTGGTTGTGTTTCTTGCGTATGTGTGTGTCGGGACCACGTTTTTGAGTATGTTAGGGCAGTTCGAAGTGTTGATGGTTATGCCGGAGACCCAATGTGAGTGCTGTGTTGTGAGTGTGACAGTTTGTGTGTGTGTGTCTGTGTGTGTGTTTCAGGGAAACCATTGTGTATGACTGTAAGAAAAAGTCGATGGGTGTTTGTGTGTTACTTGTATATGTGTGTGTCGGGCCACGTTTGAGAGTATGTTAGGGCAGTTTCAAGTGTTGAGGGTTCTGCGGGAGACCCAGTGTGAGTGCTGTGTTGTGAGTGTGATAGTGTATGTGTGTGTGTGTGTGTGTGTTTGCGGGAAACCATTTTGTATGCCTGTAAGAAAAAGTCGATGGGTGTTTCTGTGTGTTTCTTGTGTATGTGTGTCTCGGGACAACGTATTTGGGTATGTGAGGGCAGTTCCAAGTGGTGATGGCTCTGCAAGGAAGAGTGTGAGTGCTGTGTTGTGAGTGTGACAGTGTGTGTGTGTGTGTTTGGGGGAACCCCACTGTGTCTGCCTGTAAGGAAATGTCGATGGGTGTTTGTGTGTGTTTCTTGTGTATCTGTGTTTCGGGAGCACGTATGTGAGTGTGTCAGGGCAGTTCCAAGTGTTCATGGCTCTGCTGGAGATCCAGTGTGAATGCTGTGTTGTGAGGGTGACATTGTGTGTGTGTGTGTGTGTGTGTGTGTGTGTTTGCGGGAAACCATTTGTATGCCTGTAAGAAAAAGTCGATGGGTGTTTGTGTGTGTTTCTTCTGTATGTGTGTTTCGGGACCACGTTTGTGAATGTTAGGTCAGTTCCAAGTGTTGATGGCTCTGCTGGAGACCCAGTGTGAGTGCTGTGTTGTGAGTGTGACAGTGTGTGTGTGTGTCTGTGTGTGTGTTTCGAACCCCACTGTGTATGCCTTTACGAAAAAGTCGATGGGTGTTTGGTTGTGTTTCTTGCGTATGTGTGTGTCGGGACCACGTTTTTGAGTATGTTAGGGCAGTTCGAAGTGTTGATGGTTATGCGGGAGACCCAATGTGAGTGCTGTGTTGTGAGTGTGACAGTTTGTGTGTGTGTGTCTGTGTGTGTGTTTCAGGGAAACCATTGTGTATGACTGTAAGAAAAAGTCGATGGGTGTTTGTGTGTTACTTGTATATGTGTGTGTCGGGCCACGTTTGAGAGTATGTTAGGGCAGTTTCAAGTGTTGAGGGTTCTGCGGGAGACCCAGTGTGAGCGCTGTGTTGTGAGTGTGATAGTGTCTGTGTGTGTGTGTGTGTGTTTGCGGGAAACCATTTTGTATGCCTGTAAGAAAAAGTCGATGGGTGTTTCTGTGTGTTTCTTGTGTATGTGTGTCTCGGGACAACGTTTTTGGGTATGTCAGGGCAGTTCCAAGTGGTGATGGCTCTGCAAGGAACAGTGTGAGTGCTGTGTTGTGAGTGTGACAGTGTGTGTGTGTGTGTTTGGGGGAACCCCACTGTGTCTGCCTGTAAGGAAATGTCGATGGGTGTTTGTGTGTGTTTCTTGTGTATCTGTGTTTCGGGAGCACGTATGTGAGCGTGTCAGTGCAATTCCAAGTGTTCATGGCTCTGCTGGAGATCCAGTGTGAGTGCTGTGTTGTGAGGGTGACATTGTGTGTGTGTGTGTGTGTGTGTGTGTTTGCGGGAAACCATTTGTATGCCTGTAAGAAAAAGTCGATGGGTGTTTGTGTGTGTTTCTTCTGTATGTGTGTTTCGGGACCACGTTTGTGAATATGTTAGGTCAGTTCCAAGTGTCGATGGCTCTGCTGGCGACCCAGTGTGAGTGCTGTGTTGTGAATGTGACAGTGTGTGTGTGTGTGTCTGTGTGTGTTTCGAAACCCCACTGTGTATGCCTTTACGAAAAAGTCGATGGGTGTTTGGTTGTGTTTCTTGCGTATGTGTGTGTCGGGACCACGTTTTTGAGTATGTTAGGGCAGTTCGAAGTGTTGATGGTTATGCCGGAGACCCAATGTGAGTGCTGTGTTGTGAGTGTGACAGTTTGTGTGTGTGTGTCTGTGTGTGTGTTTCAGGGAAACCATTGTGTATGACTGTAAGAAAAAGTCGATGGGTGTTTGTGTGTTACTTGTATATGTGTGTGTCGGGCCACGTTTGAGAGTATGTTAGGGCAGTTTCAAGTGTTGAGGGTTCTGCGGGAGACCCAGTGTGAGTGCTGTGTTGTGAGTGTGATAGTGTATGTGTGTGTGTGTGTGTGTGTTTGCGGGAAACCATTTTGTATGCCTGTAAGAAAAAGTCGATGGGTGTTTCTGTGTGTTTCTTGTGTATGTGTGTCTCGGGACAACGTATTTGGGTATGTCAGGGCTGTTCCAAGTGGTGATGGCTCTGCAAAGAACAGTGTGAGTGCTGTGTTGTGAGTGTGACAGTGTGTGTGTGTGTGTTTGGGGGAACCCCACTGTGTCTGCCTGTAAGGAAATGTCGATGGGTGTTTGTGTGTGTTTCTTGTGTATCTGTGTTTCGGGAGCACGTATGTGAGTATGTCAGGGCAGTTCCAAGTGTTCATGGCTCTGCTGGAGATCCAGTGTGAGTGCTGTGTTGTGAGGGTGACATTGTGTGTGTGTGTGTGTGTGTGTGTGTGTTGCGGGAAACCATTTGTATGCCTGTAAGAAAAAGTCGATGGGTGTTTGTGTGTGTTTCTTCTGTATGTGTGTTTCGGGACCACGTTTGTGAATATGTTAGGTCAGTTCCAAGTGTTGATGGCTCTGCTGGAGACCCAGTGTGAGTGCTGTGTTGTGAGTGTGACAGTGTGTGTGTGTGTGTCTGTGTGTGTGTTTCGAACCCCACTGTGTATGCCTTTACGAAAAAGTCGATGGGTGTTTGGTTGTGTTTCTTGCGTATGTGTGTGTCGGGACCACGTTTTTGAGTATGTTAGGGCAGTTCGAAGTGTTGATGGTTATGCCGGAGACCCAATGTGAGTGCTGTGTTGTGAGTGTGACAGTTTGTGTGTGTGTGTCTGTGTGTGTGTTTCAGGGAAACCATTGTGTATGACTGTAAGAAAAAGTCGATGGGTGTTTGTGTGTTACTTGTATATGTGTGTGTCGGGCCACGTTTGAGAGTATGTTAGGGCAGTTTCAAGTGTTGAGGGTTCTGCGGGAGACCCAGTGTGAGCGCTGTGTTGTGAGTGTGATAGTGTGTGTGTGTGTGTGTGTGTGTGTGTGTTTGCGGGAAACCATTTTGTATGCCTGTAAGAAAAAGTCGATGGGTGTTTCTGTGTGTTTCTTGTGTATGTGTGTCTCGGGACAACGTTTTTGGGTATGTCAGGGCAGTTCCAAGTGGTGATGGCTCTGCAAGGAACAGTGTGAGTGCTGTGTTGTGAGTGTGACAGTGTGTGTGTGTGTGTTTGGGGGAACCCCACTGTGTCTGCCTGTAAGGAAATGTCGATGGGTGTTTGTGTGTGTTTCTTGTGTATCTGTGTTTCGGGAGCACGTATGTGAGCGTGTCAGTGCAGTTCCAAGTGTTCATGGCTCTGCTGGAGATCCAGTGTGAGTGCTGTGTTGTGAGGGTGACATTGTGTGTGTGTGTGTGTGTGTGTGTGTGTGTTTGCGGGAAACCATTTGTATGCCTGTAAGAAAAAGTCGATGGGTGTTTGTGTGTGTTTCTTCTGTATGTGTGCTTCGGGACCACGTTTGTGAATATGTTAGGTCAGTTCCAAGTGTCGATGGCTCTGCTGGCGACCCAGTGTGAGTGCTGTGTTGTGAGTGTGACAGTGTGTGTGTGTGTGTCTGTGTGTGTTTCGAAACCCCACTGTGTATGCCTTTACGAAAAAGTCGATGGGTGTTTGGTTGTGTTTCTTGCGTATGTGTGTGTCGGGACCACGTTTTTGAGTATGTTAGGGCAGTTCGAAGTGTTGATGGTTATGCGGGAGACCCAATGTGAGTGCTGTGTTGTGAGTGTGACAGTTTGTGTGTGTGTCTGTGTGTGTGTTTCAGGGAAACCATTGTGTATGACTGTAAGAAAAAGTCGATGTGTTTTTGTGTGTTACTTGTATATGTGTGTGTCGGGCCACGTTTGAAAGTATGTTAGGGCAGTTTCAAGTGTTGAGGGTTCTGCGGGAGACCCAGTGTGAGTGCTGTGTTGTGAGTGTGATAGTGTATGTGTGTGTGTGTGTGTGTTTGCGGGAAACCATTTTGTATGCCTGTAAGAAAAAGTCGATGGGTGTTTCTGTGTGTTTCTTGTGTATGTGTGTCTCGGGACAACGTGTTTGGGTATGTGAGGGCAGTTCCAAGTGGTGATGGCTCTGCAAGGAAGAGTGTGAGTGCTGTGTTGTGAGTGTGACAGTGTGTGTGTGTGTGTTTGGGGGAACCCCACTGTGTCTGCCTGTAAGGAAATGTCGATGGGTGTTTGTGTGTGTTTCTTGTGTATCTGTGTTTCGGGAGCACGTATGTGAGTGTGTCAGGGCAGTTCCAAGTGTTCATGGCTCTGCTGGAGATCCAGTGTGAGTGCTGTGTTGTGAGGGTGACATTGTGTGTGTGTGTGTGTGTGTGTGTGTGTTTGCGGGAAACCATTTGTATGCCTGTAAGAAAAAGTCGATGGGTGTTTGTGTGTGTTTCTTCTGTATGTGTGTTTCGGGACCACGTTTGTGAATGTTAGGTCAGTTCCAAGTGTTGATGGCTCTGCTGGAGACCCAGTGTGAGTGCTGTGTTGTGAGTGTGACAGTGTGTGTGTGTGTGTCTCTGTGTGTGTTTCGAACCCCACTGTGTATGCCTTTACGAAAAAGTCGATGGGTGTTTGGTTGTGTTTCTTGCGTATGTGTGTGTCGGGACCACGTTTTTGAGTATGTTAGGGCAGTTCGAAGTGTTGATGGTTATGCGGGAGACCCAATGTGAGTGCTGTGTTGTGAGTGTGACAGTTTGTGTGTGTGTGTCTGTGTGTGTGTTTCAGGGAAACCATTGTGTATGACTGTAAGAAAAAGTCGATGGGTGTTTGTGTGTTACTTGTATATGTGTGTGTCGGGCCACGTTTGAGAGTATGTTAGGGCAGTTTCAAGTGTTGAGGGTTCTGCGGGAGACCCAGTGTGAGCGCTGTGTTGTGAGTGTGATAGTGTCTGTGTGTGTGTGTGTGTGTTTGCGGGAAACCATTTTGTATGCCTGTAAGAAAAAGTCGATGGGTGTTTCTGTGTGTTTCTTGTGTATGTGTGTCTCGGGACAACGTTTTTGGGTATGTCAGGGCAGTTCCAAGTGGTGATGGCTCTGCAAGGAACAGTGTGAGTGCTGTGTTGTGAGTGTGACAGTGTGTGTGTGTGTGTTTGGGGGAACCCCACTGTGTCTGCCTGTAAGGAAATGTCGATGGGTGTTTGTGTGTGTTTCTTGTGTATCTGTGTTTCGGGAGCACGTATGTGAGCGTGTCAGTGCAGTTCCAAGTGTTCATGGCTCTGCTGGAGATCCAGTGTGAGTGCTGTGTTGTGAGGGTGACATTGTGTGTGTGTGTGTGTGTGTGTGTGTGTTGCGGGAAACCATTTGTATGCCTGTAAGAAAAAGTCGATGGGTGTTTGTGTGTGTTTCTTCTGTATGTGTGTTTCGGGACCACGTTTGTGAATATGTTAGGTCAGTTCCAAGTGTCGATGGCTCTGCTGGCGACCCAGTGTGAGTGCTGTGTTGTGAATGTGACAGTGTGTGTGTGTGTGTCTGTGTGTGTTTCGAAACCCCACTGTGTATGCCTTTACGAAAAAGTCGATGGGTGTTTGGTTGTGTTTCTTGCGGATGTGTGTGTCGGGACCACGTTTTTGAGTATGTTAGGGCAGTTCGAAGTGTTGATGGTTATGCCGGAGACCCAATGTGAGTGCTGTGTTGTGAGTGTGACAGTTTGTGTGTGTGTGTCTGTGTGTGTGTTTCAGGGAAACCATTGTGTATGACTGTAAGAAAAAGTCGATGGGTGTTTGTGTGTTACTTGTATATGTGTGTGTCGGGCCACGTTTGAGAGTATGTTAGGGCAGTTTCAAGTGTTGAGGGTTCTGCGGGAGACCCAGTGTGAGTGCTGTGTTGTGAGTGTGATAGTGTATGTGTGTGTGTGTGTGTGTGTTTGCGGGAAACCATTTTGTATGCCTGTAAGAAAAAGTCGATGGGTGTTTCTGTGTGTTTCTTGTGTATGTGTGTCTCGGGACAACGTATTTGGGTATGTCAGGGCTGTTCCAAGTGGTGATGGCTCTGCAAAGAACAGTGTGAGTGCTGTGTTGTGAGTGTGACAGTGTGTGTGTGTGTGTTTGGGGGAACCCCACTGTGTCTGCCTGTAAGGAAATGTCGATGGGTGTTTGTGTGTGTTTCTTGTGTATCTGTGTTTCGGGAGCACGTATGTGAGTATGTCAGGGCAGTTCCAAGTGTTCATGGCTCTGCTGGAGATCCAGTGTGAGTGCTGTGTTGTGAGGGTGATATTGTGTGTGTGTGTGTGTGTGTGTGTGTGTGTGTTGCGGGAAACCATTTGTATGCCTGTAAGAAAAAGTCGATGGGTGTTTGTGTGTGTTTCTTCTGTATGTGTGTTTCGGGACCACGTTTGTGAATATGTTAGGTCAGTTCCAAGTGTTGATGGCTCTGCTGGAGACCCAGTGTGAGTGCTGTGTTGTGAGTGTGACAGTGTGTGTGTGTGTGTCTGTGTGTGAGTTTCGAACCCCACTGTGTATGCCTTTACGAAAAAGTCGATGGGTGTTTGGTTGTGTTTCTTGCGTATGTGTGTGTCGGGACCACGTTTTTGAGTATGTTAGGGCAGTTCGAAGTGTTGATGGTTATGCCGGAGACCCAATGTGAGTGCTGTGTTGTGAGTGTGACAGTTTGTGTGTGTGTGTCTGTGTGTGTGTTTCAGGGAAACCATTGTGTATGACTGTAAGAAAAAGTCGATGGGTGTTTGTGTGTTAGTTGTATATGTGTGTGTCGGGCCACGTTTGAGAGTATGTTAGGGCAGTTTCAAGTGTTGAGGGTTCTGTGGGAGACCCAGTGTGAGCGCTGTGTTGTGAGTGTGATAGTGTGTGTGTGTGTGTGTGTGTTTGCGGGAAACCATTTTGTATGCCTGTAAGAAAAAGTCGATGGGTGTTTCTGTGTGTTTCTTGTGTATGTGTGTCTCGGGACAACGTTTTTGGGTATGTCAGGGCAGTTCCAAGTGGTGATGGCTCTGCAAGGAACAGTGTGAGTGCTGTGTTGTGAGTGTGACAGTGTGTGTGTGTGTGTTTGGGGGAACCCCACTGTGTCTGCCTGTAAGGAAATGTCGATGGGTGTTTGTGTGTGTTTCATGTGTATCTGTGTTTCGGGAGCACGTATGTGAGCGTGTCAGTGCAGTTCCAAGTGTTCATGGCTCTGCTGGAGATCCAGTGTGAGTGCTGTGTTGTGAGGGTGACATTGTGTGTGTGTGTGTGTGTGTGTGTGTTTGCGGGAAACCATTTGTATGCCTGTAAGAAAAAGTCGATGGGTGTTTGTGTGTGTTTCTTCCGTATGTGTGTTTCGGGACCACGTTTGTGAATATGTTAGGTCAGTTCCAAGTGTCGATGGCTCTGCTGGTGACCCAGTGTGAGTGCTGTGTTGTGAGTGTGACAGTGTGTGTGTGTGTGTCTGTGTGTGTTTCGAAACCCCACTGTGTATGCCTTTACGAAAAAGTCGATGGGTGTTTGGTTGTGTTTCTTGCGTATGTGTGTGTCGGGACCACGTTTTTGAGTATGTTAGGGCAGTTCGAAGTGTTGATGGTTATGCCGGAGACCCAATGTGAGTGCTGTGTTGTGAGTGTGACAGTTTGTGTGTGTGTGTCTGTGTGTGTGTTTCAGGGAAACCATTGTGTATGACTGTAAGAAAAAGTCGATGGGTGTTTGTGTGTTACTTGTATATGTGTGTGTCGGGCCACGTTTGAGAGTATGTTAGGGCAGTTTCAAGTGTTGAGGGTTCTGCGGGAGACCCAGTGTGAGTGCTGTGTTGTGAGTGTGATAGTGTATGTGTGTGTGTGTGTGTGTGTGTTTGCGGGAAACCATTTTGTATGCCTGTAAGAAAAAGTCGATGGGTGTTTCTGTGTGTTTCTTGTGTATGTGTGTCTCGGGACAACGTTTTTGGGTATGTCAGGGCAGTTCCAAGTGGTGATGGCTCTGCAAGGAACAGTGTGAGTGCTGTGTTGTGAGTGTGACAGTGTGTGTGTGTGTGTTTGGGGGAACCCCACTGTGTCTGCCTGTAAGGAAATGTCGATGGGTGTTTGTGTGTGTTTCTTGTGTATCTGTGTTTCGGGAGCACGTATGTGAGTGTGACAGGGCAGTTCCAAGTGTTCATGGCTCTGCTGGAGATCCAGTGTGAGTGCTGTGTTGTGAGGGTGACATTGTGTGTGTGTGTGTGTGTGTGTGTTGCGGGAAACCATTTGTATGCCTGTAAGAAAAACTCGATGGGTGTTTGTGTGTGTTTCTTCTGTATGTGTGTTTCGGGACCACCTTTGTGAATATGTTAGGTCAGTTCCAAGTGTTGATGGCTCTGCTGGAGACCCAGTGTGAGTGCTGTGTTGTGAGTGTGACAGTGTGTGTGTGTGTGTCTGTGTGTGTGTTTCGAACCCCACTGTGTATGCCTTTACGAAAAAGTCGATGGGTGTTTGGTTGTGTTTCTTGCGTATGTGTGTGTCGGGACCACGTTTTTGAGTATGTTAGGGCAGTTCGAAGTGTTGATGGTTATGCGGGAGACCCAATGTGAGTGCTGTGTTGTGAGTGTGACAGTTTGTGTGTGTGTGTCTGTGTGTGTGTTTCAGGGAAACCATTGTGTATGACTGTAAGAAAAGTCGATGGGTGTTTGTGTGTTACTTGTATATGTGTGTGTCGGGCCACGTTTGAGAGTATGTTAGGGCAGTTTCAAGTGTTGAGGGTTCTGCGGGAGACCCAGTGTGAGCGCTGTGTTGTGAGTGTGATAGTGTGTGTGTGTGTGTGTGTGTGTGTTTGCGGGAAACCATTTTGTATGCCTGTAAGAAAAAGTCGATGGGTGTTTCTGTGTGTTTCTTGTGTATGTGTGTCTCGGGACAACGTTTTTGGGTATGTCAGGGCAGTTCCAAGTGGTGATGGCTCTGCAAGGAACAGTGTGAGTGCTGTGTTGTGAGTGTGACAGTGTGTGTGTGTGTGTGTGTTTGGGGGAACCCCACTGTGTCTGCCTGTAAGGAAATGTCGATGGGTGTTTGTGTGTGTTTCTTGTGTATCTGTGTTTCGGGAGCACGTATGTGAGCGTGTCAGTGCAGTTCCAAGTGTTCATGGCTCTGCTGGAGATCCAGTGTGAGTGCTGTGTTGTGAGGGTGACATTGTGTGTGTGTGTGTGTGTGTGTGTGTGTGTTTGCGGGAAACCATTTGTATGCCTGTAAGAAAAACTCGATGGGTGTTTGTGTGTGTTTCTTCTGTATGTGTGTTTCGGGACCACGTTTGTGAATATGTTAGGTCAGTTCCAAGTGTCGATGGCTCTGCTGGCGACCCAGTGTGAGTGCTGTGTTGTGAGTGTGACAGTGTGTGTGTGTGTGTCTGTGTGTGTTTCGAAACCCCACTGTGTATGCCTTTACGAAAAAGTCGATGGGTGTTTGGTTGTGTTTCTTGCGTATGTGTGTGTCGGGACCACGTTGTTGAGTATGTTAGGGCAGTTCGAAGTGTTGATGGTTATGCCGGAGACCCAATGTGAGTGCTGTGTTGTGAGTGTGACAGTTTGTGTGTGTGTGTCTGTGTGTGTGTTTCAGGGAAACCATTGTGTATGACTGTAAGAAAAAGTCGATGGGTGTTTGTGTGTTACTTGTATATGTGTGTGTCGGGCCACGTTTGAGAGTATGTTAGGGCAGTTTCAAGTGTTGAGGGTTCTGCGGGAGACCCAGTGTGAGTGCTGTGTTGTGAGTGTGATAGTGTGTGTGTGTGTGTGTGTGTGTGTTTGCGGGAAACCATTTTGTATGCCTGTAAGAAAAAGTCGATGGGTGTTTCTGTGTGTTTCTTGTGTATGTGTGTCTCGGGACAACGTATTTGGGTATGTCAGGGCTGTTCCAAGTGGTGATGGCTCTGCAAAGAACAGTGTGAGTGCTGTGTTGTGAGTGTGACAGTGTGTGTGTGTGTGTTTGGGGGAACCCCACTGTGTCTGCCTGTAAGGAAATGTCGATGGGTGTTTGTGTGTGTTTCTTGTGTATCTGTGTTTCGGGAGCACGTATGTGAGTGTGTCAGGGCAGTTCCAAGTGTTCATGGCTCTGCTGGAGATCCAGTGTGAGTGCTGTGTTGTGAGGGTGACATTGTGTGTGTGTGTGTGTGTGTGTGTGTGTGGGAAACCATTTGTATGCCTGTAAGAAAAAGTCGATGGGTGTTTGTGTGTGTTTCTTCTGTATGTGTGTTTCGGGACCACGTTGATGAATATGTTAGGTCAGTTCCAAGTGTTGATGGCTCTGCTGGAGACCCAGTGTGAGTGCTGTGTTGTGAGTGTGACAGTGTGTGTGTGTGTGTCTGT
Organism: Ursus arctos; assembly: GCF_023065955.2. Taxonomy (NCBI): domain Eukaryota; kingdom Metazoa; phylum Chordata; class Mammalia; order Carnivora; family Ursidae; genus Ursus; species Ursus arctos. Next base: position 21,422,057 of record NC_079874.1, read on the forward strand.
GTGTGTGTTTCGAACCCCACTGTGTATGCCTTTACGAAAAAGTCGATGGGTGTTTGGTTGTGTTTCTTGCGTATGTGTGTGTCGGGACCACGTTTTTGAGTATGTTAGGGCAGTTCGAAGTGTTGATGGTTATGCCGGAGACCCAATGTGAGTGCTGTGTTGTGAGTGTGACAGTTTGTGTGTGTGTGTCTGTGTGTGTGTTTCAGGGAAACCATTGTGTATGACTGTAAGAAAAAGTCGATGGGTGTTTGTGTGTTACTTGTATATGTGTGTGTCGGGCCACGTTTGAGAGTATGTTAGGGCAGTTTCAAGTGTTGAGGGTTCTGCGGGAGACCCAGTGTGAGTGCTGTGTTGTGAGTGTGATAGTGTATGTGTGTGTGTGTGTGTGTGTTTGCGGGAAACCATTTTGTATGCCTGTAAGAAAAAGTCGATGGGTGTTTCTGTGTGTTTCTTGTGTATGTGTGTCTCGGGACAACGTATTTGGGTATGTCAGGGCTGTTCCAAGTGGTGATGGCTCTGCAAAGAACAGTGTGAGTGCTGTGTTGTGAGTGTGACAGTGTGTGTGTGTGTGTTTGGGGGAACCCCACTGTGTCTGCCTGTAAGGAAATGTCGATGGGTGTTTGTGTGTGTTTCTTGTGTATCTGTGTTTCGGGAGCACGTATGTGAGTATGTCAGGGCAGTTCCAAGTGTTCATGGCTCTGCTGGAGATCCAGTGTGAGTGCTGTGTTGTGAGGGTGACATTGTGTGTGTGTGTGTGTGTGTGTGTTGCGGGAAACCATTTGTATGCCTGTAAGAAAAAGTCGATGGGTGTTTGTGTGTGTTTCTTCTGTATGTGTGTTTCGGGACCACGTTTGTGAATATGTTAGGTCAGTTCCAAGTGTTGATGGCTCTGCTGGAGACCCAGTGTGAGTGCTGTGTTGTGAGTGTGACAGTGTGTGTGTGTGTGTCTGTGTGTGAGTTTCGAACCCCACTGTGTATGCCTTTACGAAAAAGTCGATGGGTGTTTGGTTGTGTTTCTTGCGTATGTGTGTGTCGGGACCACGTTTTTGAGTATGTTAGGGCAGTTCGAAGTGTTGATGGTTATGCCGGAGACCCAATGTGAGTGCTGTGTTGTGAGTGTGACAGTTTGTGTGTGTGTGTCTGTGTGTGTGTTTCAGGGAAACCATTGTGTATGACTGTAAGAAAAAGTCGATGGGTGTTTGTGTGTTAGTTGTATATGTGTGTGTCGGGCCACGTTTGAGAGTATGTTAGGGCAGTTTCAAGTGTTGAGGGTTCTGTGGGAGACCCAGTGTGAGCGCTGTGTTGTGAGTGTGATAGTGTGTGTGTGTGTGTGTGTGTTTGCGGGAAACCATTTTGTATGCCTGTAAGAAAAAGTCGATGGGTGTTTCTGTGTGTTTCTTGTGTATGTGTGTCTCGGGACAACGTTTTTGGGTATGTCAGGGCAGTTCCAAGTGGTGATGGCTCTGCAAGGAACAGTGTGAGTGCTGTGTTGTGAGTGTGACAGTGTGTGTGTGTGTGTTTGGGGGAACCCCACTGTGTCTGCCTGTAAGGAAATGTCGATGGGTGTTTGTGTGTGTTTCATGTGTATCTGTGTTTCGGGAGCACGTATGTGAGCGTGTCAGTGCAGTTCCAAGTGTTCATGGCTCTGCTGGAGATCCAGTGTGAGTGCTGTGTTGTGAGGGTGACATTGTGTGTGTGTGTGTGTGTGTGTGTGTTTGCGGGAAACCATTTGTATGCCTGTAAGAAAAAGTCGATGGGTGTTTGTGTGTGTTTCTTCCGTATGTGTGTTTCGGGACCACGTTTGTGAATATGTTAGGTCAGTTCCAAGTGTCGATGGCTCTGCTGGTGACCCAGTGTGAGTGCTGTGTTGTGAGTGTGACAGTGTGTGTGTGTGTGTCTGTGTGTGTTTCGAAACCCCACTGTGTATGCCTTTACGAAAAAGTCGATGGGTGTTTGGTTGTGTTTCTTGCGTATGTGTGTGTCGGGACCACGTTTTTGAGTATGTTAGGGCAGTTCGAAGTGTTGATGGTTATGCCGGAGACCCAATGTGAGTGCTGTGTTGTGAGTGTGACAGTTTGTGTGTGTGTGTCTGTGTGTGTGTTTCAGGGAAACCATTGTGTATGACTGTAAGAAAAAGTCGATGGGTGTTTGTGTGTTACTTGTATATGTGTGTGTCGGGCCACGTTTGAGAGTATGTTAGGGCAGTTTCAAGTGTTGAGGGTTCTGCGGGAGACCCAGTGTGAGTGCTGTGTTGTGAGTGTGATAGTGTATGTGTGTGTGTGTGTGTGTGTGTTTGCGGGAAACCATTTTGTATGCCTGTAAGAAAAAGTCGATGGGTGTTTCTGTGTGTTTCTTGTGTATGTGTGTCTCGGGACAACGTTTTTGGGTATGTCAGGGCAGTTCCAAGTGGTGATGGCTCTGCAAGGAACAGTGTGAGTGCTGTGTTGTGAGTGTGACAGTGTGTGTGTGTGTGTTTGGGGGAACCCCACTGTGTCTGCCTGTAAGGAAATGTCGATGGGTGTTTGTGTGTGTTTCTTGTGTATCTGTGTTTCGGGAGCACGTATGTGAGTGTGACAGGGCAGTTCCAAGTGTTCATGGCTCTGCTGGAGATCCAGTGTGAGTGCTGTGTTGTGAGGGTGACATTGTGTGTGTGTGTGTGTGTGTGTGTGTGTTGCGGGAAACCATTTGTATGCCTGTAAGAAAAAGTCGATGGGTGTTTGTGTGTGTTTCTTCTGTATGTGTGTTTCGGGACCACGTTTGTGAATATGTTAGGTCAGTTCCAAGTGTTGATGGCTCTGCTGGAGACCCAGTGTGAGTGCTGTGTTGTGAGTGTGACAGTGTGTGTGTGTGTGTCTGTTTGTGTGTTTCGAACCCCACTGTGTATGCCTTTACGAAAAAGTCGATGGGTGTTTGGTTGTGTTTCTTGCGTATGTGTGTGTCGGGACCACGTTGTTGAGTATGTTAGGGCAGTTCGAAGTGTTGATGGTTATGCGGGAGACCCAATGTGAGTGCTGTGTTGTGAGTGTGACAGTTTGTGTGTGTGTGTCTGTGTGTGTGTTTCAGGGAAACCATTGTGTATGACTGTAAGAAAAAGTCGATGGGTGTTTGTGTGTTACTTGTATATGTGTGTGTCGGGCCACGTTTGAGAGTATGTTAGGGCAGTTTCAAGTGTTGAGGGTTCTGCGGGAGACCCAGTGTGAGTGCTGTGTTGTGAGTGTGATAGTGTGTGTGTGTGTGTGTGTGTGTTTGCGGGAAACCATTTTGTATGCCTGTAAGAAAAAGTCGATGGGTGTTTCTGTGTGTTTCTTGTGTATGTGTGTCTCGGGACAACGTTTTTGGGTATGTCAGGGCTGTTCCAAGTGGTGATGGCTCTGCAAAGAACAGTGTGAGTGCTGTGTTGTGAGTGTGACAGTGTGTGTGTGTGTGTTTGGGGGAACCCCACTGTGTCTGCCTGTAAGGAAATGTCGATGGGTGTTTGTGTGTGTTTCTTGTGTATCTGTGTTTCGGGAGCACGTATGTGAGTGTGTCAGGGCAGTTCCAAGTGTTCATGGCTCTGCTGGAGATCCAGTGTGAGTGCTGTGTTGTGAGGGTGACATTGTGTGTGTGTGTGTGTGTGTGTGTGTTTGCGGGAAACCATTTGTATGCCTGTAAGAAAAAGTCGATGGGTGTTTGTGTGTGTTTCTTCTGTATGTGTGTTTCGGGACCACGTTGATGAATATGTTAGGTCAGTTCCAAGTGTTGATGGCTCTGCTGGAGACCCAGTGTGAGTGCTGTGTTGTGAGTGTGACAGTGTGTGTGTGTGTTTCTGTGTGTGTGTTTCGAACCCCACTGTGTATGCCTTTACGAAAAAGTCGATGGGTGTTTGGTTGTGTTTCTTGCGTATGTGTGTGTCGGGACCACGTTTTTGAGTATGTTAGGGCAGTTCGAAGTGTTGATGGTTATGCGGGAGACCCAATGTGAGTGCTGTGTTGTGAGTGTGACAGTTTGTGTGTGTGTGTCTGTGTGTGTGTTTCAGGGAAACCATTGTGTATGACTGTAAGAAAAAGTCGATGGGTGTTTGTGTGTTACTTGTATATGTGTGTGTCGGGCCACGTTTGAGAGTATGTTAGGGCAGTTTCAAGTGTTGAGGGTTCTGCGGGAGACCCAGTGTGAGCGCTGTGTTGTGAGTGTGATAGTGTGTGTGTGTGTGTGTGTGTGTGTTTGCGGGAAACCATTTTGTATGCCTGTAAGAAAAAGTCGATGGGTGTTTCTGTGTGTTTCTTGTGTATGTGTGTCTCGGGACAACGTTTTTGGGTATGTCAGGGCAGTTCCAAGTGGTGATGGCTCTGCAAGGAACAGTGTGAGTGCTGTGTTGTGAGTGTGACAGTGTGTGTGTGTGTGTTTGGGGGAACCCCACTGTGTCTGCCTGTAAGGAAATGTCGATGGGTGTTTGTGTGTGTTTCTTGTGTATCTGTGTTTCGGGAGCACGTATGTGAGCGTGTCAGTGCAGTTCCAAGTGTTCATGGCTCTGCTGGAGATCCAGTGTGAGTGCTGTGTTGTGAGGGTGACATTGTGTGTGTGTGTGTGTGTGTGTGTGTTTGCGGGAAACCATTTGTATGCCTGTAAGAAAAAGTCGATGGGTGTTTGTGTGTGTTTCTTCTGTATGTGTGTTTCGGGACCACGTTTGTGAATATGTTAGGTCAGTTCCAAGTGTCGATGGCTCTGCTGGCGACCCAGTGTGAGTGCTGTGTTGTGAATGTGACAGTGTGTGTGTGTGTGTCTGTGTGTGTTTCGAAACCCCACTGTGTATGCCTTTACGAAAAAGTCGATGGGTGTTTGGTTGTGTTTCTTGCGTATGTGTGTGTCGGGACCACGTTGTTGAGTATGTTAGGGCAGTTCGAAGTGTTGATGGTTATGCGGGAGACCCAATGTGAGTGCTGTGTTGTGAGTGTGACAGTTTGTGTGTGTGTGTCTGTGTGTGTGTTTCAGGGAAACCATTGTGTATGACTGTAAGAAAAAGTCGATGGGTGTTTGTGTGTTACTTGTATATGTGTGTGTCGGGCCACGTTTGAGAGTATGTTAGGGCAGTTTCAAGTGTTGAGGGTTCTGCGGGAGACCCAGTGTGAGTGCTGTGTTGTGAGTGTGATAGTGTGTGTGTGTGTGTGTGTGTGTGTTTGCGGGAAACCATTTTGTATGCCTGTAAGAAAAAGTCGATGGGTGTTTCTGTGTGTTTCTTGTGTATGTGTGTCTCGGGACAACGTATTTGGGTATGTCAGGGCTGTTCCAAGTGGTGATGGCTCTGCAAAGAACAGTGTGAGTGCTGTGTTGTGAGTGTGACAGTGTGTGTGTGTGTGTTTGGGGGAACCCCACTGTGTCTGCCTGTAAGGAAATGTCGATGGGTGTTTGTGTGTGTTTCTTGTGTATCTGTGTTTCGGGAGCACGTATGTGAGTGTGTCAGGGCAGTTCCAAGTGTTCATGGCTCTGCTGGAGATCCAGTGTGAGTGCTGTGTTGTGAGGGTGACATTGTGTGTGTGTGTGTGTGTGTGTGTGTGTGTGTGTGGGAAACCATTTGTATGCCTGTAAGAAAAAGTCGATGGGTGTTTGTGTGTGTTTCTTCTGTATGTGTGTTTCGGGACCACGTTGATGAATATGTTAGGTCAGTTCCAAGTGTTGATGGCTCTGCTGGAGACCCAGTGTGAGTGCTGTGTTGTGAGTGTGACAGTGTGTGTGTGTGTGTCTGTGTGTGTGTTTCGAACCCCACTGTGTATGCCTTTACGAAAAAGTCGATGGGTGTTTGGTTGTGTTTCTTGCGTATGTGTGTGTCGGGACCACGTTTTTGAGTATGTTAGGGCAGTTCGAAGTGTTGATGGTTATGCGGGAGACCCAATGTGAGTGCTGTGTTGTGAGTGTGACAGTTTGTGTGTGTGTGTCTGTGTGTGTGTTTCAGGGAAACCATTGTGTATGACTGTAAGAAAAAGTCGATGGGTGTTTGTGTGTTACTTGTATATGTGTGTGTCGGGCCACGTTTGAGAGTATGTTAGGGCAGTTTCAAGTGTTGAGGGTTCTGCGGGAGACCCAGTGTGAGCGCTGTGTTGTGAGTGTGATAGTGTGTGTGTGTGTGTGTGTGTGTGTGTTTGCGGGAAACCATTTTGTATGCCTGTAAGAAAAAGTCGATGGGTGTTTCTGTGTGTTTCTTGTGTATGTGTGTCTCGGGACAACGTTTTTGGGTATGTCAGGGCAGTTCCAAGTGGTGATGGCTCTGCAAGGAACAGTGTGAGTGCTGTGTTGTGAGTGTGACAGTGTGTGTGTGTGTGTTTGGGGGAACCCCACTGTGTCTGCCTGTAAGGAAATGTCGATGGGTGTTTGTGTGTGTTTCTTGTGTATCTGTGTTTCGGGAGCACGTATGTGAGCGTGTCAGTGCAGTTCCAAGTGTTCATGGCTCTGCTGGAGATCCAGTGTGAGTGCTGTGTTGTGAGGGTGACATTGTGTGTGTGTGTGTGTGTGTGTGTGTTTGCGGGAAACCATTTGTATGCCTGTAAGAAAAAGTCGATGGGTGTTTGTGTGTGTTTCTTCTGTATGTGTGTTTCGGGACCACGTTTGTGAATATGTTAGGTCAGTTCCAAGTGTCGATGGCTCTGCTGGCGACCCAGTGTGAGTGCTGTGTTGTGAATGTGACAGTGTGTGTGTGTGTGTCTGTGTGTGTTTCGAAACCCCACTGTGTATGCCTTTACGAAAAAGTCGATGGGTGTTTGGTTGTGTTTCTTGCGTATGTGTGTGTCGGGACCACGTTGTTGAGTATGTTAGGGCAGTTCGAAGTGTTGATGGTTATGCGGGAGACCCAATGTGAGTGCTGTGTTGTGAGTGTGACAGTTTGTGTGTGTGTGTCTGTGTGTGTGTTTCAGGGAAACCATTGTGTATGACTGTAAGAAAAAGTCGATGGGTGTTTGTGTGTTACTTGTATATGTGTGTGTCGGGCCACGTTTGAGAGTATGTTAGGGCAGTTTCAAGTGTTGAGGGTTCTGCGGGAGACCCAGTGTGAGTGCTGTGTTGTGAGTGTGATAGTGTGTGTGTGTGTGTGTGTGTGTGTTTGCGGGAAACCATTTTGTATGCCTGTAAGAAAAAGTCGATGGGTGTTTCTGTGTGTTTCTTGTGTATGTGTGTCTCGGGACAACGTATTTGGGTATGTCAGGGCTGTTCCAAGTGGTGATGGCTCTGCAAAGAACAGTGTGAGTGCTGTGTTGTGAGTGTGACAGTGTGTGTGTGTGTGTTTGGGGGAACCCCACTGTGTCTGCCTGTAAGGAAATGTCGATGGGTGTTTGTGTGTGTTTCTTGTGTATCTGTGTTTCGGGAGCACGTATGTGAGTGTGTCAGGGCAGTTCCAAGTGTTCATGGCTCTGCTGGAGATCCAGTGTGAGTGCTGTGTTGTGAGGGTGACATTGTGTGTGTGTGTGTGTGTGTGTTGCGGGAAACCATTTGTATGCCTGTAAGAAAAAGTCGATGGGTGTTTGTGTGTGTTTCTTCTGTATGTGTGTTTCGGGACCACGTTTGTGAATATGTTAGGTCAGTTCCAAGTGTCGATGGCTCTGCTGGAGACCCAGTGTGAGTGCTGTGTTGTGAGTGTGACAGTGTGTGTGTGTGTGTCTGTGTGTGTGTTTCGAACCCCACTGTGTATGCCTTTACGAAAAAGTCGATGGGTGTTTGGTTGTGTTTCTTGCGTATGTGTGTGTCGGGACCACGTTTTTGAGTATGTTAGGGCAGTTCGAAGTGTTGATGGTTATGCGGGAGACCCAATGTGAGTGCTGTGTTGTGAGTGTGACAGTTTGTGTGTGTGTGTCTGTGTGTGTGTTTCAGGGAAACCATTGTGTATGACTGTAAGAAAAAGTCGATGGGTGTTTGTGTGTTACTTGTATATGTGTGTGTCGGGCCACGTTTGAGAGTATGTTAGGGCAGTTTCAAGTGTTGAGGGTTCTGCGGGAGACCCAGTGTGAGTGCTGTGTTGTGAGTGTGATAGTGTCTGTGTGTGTGTGTGTGTGTGTTTGCGGGAAACCATTTTGTATGCCTGTAAGAAAAAGTCGATGGGTGTTTCTGTGTGTTTCTTGTGTATGTGTGTCTCGGGACAACGTTTTTGGGTATGTCAGGGCAGTTCCAAGTGGTGATGGCTCTGCAAGGAACAGTGTGAGTGCTGTGTTGTGAGTGTGACAGTGTGTGTGTGTGTGTTTGGGGGAACCCCACTGTGTCTGCCTGTAAGGAAATGTCGATGGGTGTTTGTGTGTGTTTCTTGTGTATCTGTGTTTCGGGAGCACGTATGTGAGCGTGTCAGTGCAGTTCCAAGTGTTCATGGCTCTGCTGGAGATCCAGTGTGAGTGCTGTGTTGTGAGGGTGACATTGTGTGTGTGTGTGTGTGTGTGTGTGTTTGCGGGAAACCATTTGTATGCCTGTAAGAAAAAGTCGATGGGTGTTTGTGTGTGTTTCTTCTGTATGTGTGTTTCGGGACCACGTTTGTGAATATGTTAGGTCAGTTCCAAGTGTCGATGGCTCTGCTGGCGACCCAGTGTGAGTGCTGTGTTGTGAATGTGACAGTGTGTGTGTGTGTGTCTGTGTGTGTTTCGAAACCCCACTGTGTATGCCTTTACGAAAAAGTCGATGGGTGTTTGGTTGTGTTTCTTGCGTATGTGTGTGTCGGGACCACGTTGTTGAGTATGTTAGGGCAGTTCGAAGTGTTGATGGTTATGCCGGAGACCCAATGTGAGTGCTGTGTTGTGAGTGTGACAGTTTGTGTGTGTGTGTCTGTGTGTGTGTTTCAGGGAAACCATTGTGTATGACTGTAAGAAAAAGTCGATGGGTGTTTGTGTGTTACTTGTATATGTGTGTGTCGGGCCACATTTGAGAGTATATTAGGGCAGTTTCAAGTGTTGAGGGTTCTGCGGGAGACCCAGTGTGAGTGCTGTGTTGTGAGTGTGATAGTGTGTGTGTGTGTGTGTGTGTGTGTGTGTTTGCGGGAAACCATTTTGTATGCCTGTAAGAAAAAGTCGATGGGTGTTTCTGTGTGTTTCTTGTGTATGTGTGTCTCGGGACAACGTATTTGGGTATGTCAGGGCTGTTCCAAGTGGTGATGGCTCTGCAAGGAAGAGTGTGAGTGCTGTGTTGTGAGTGTGACAGTGTGTGTGTGTGTGTTTGGGGGAACCCCACTGTGTCTGCCTGTAAGGAAATGTCGATGGGTGTTTGTGTGTGTTTCTTGTGTATCTGTGTTTCGGGAGCACGTATGTGAGTGTGTCAGGGCAGTTCCAAGTGTTCATGGCTCTGCTGGAGATCCAGTGTGAGTGCTGTGTTGTGAGGGTGACATTGTGTGTGTGTGTGTGTGTGTGTGTTGCGGGAAACCATTTGTATGCCTGTAAGAAAAAGTCGATGGGTGTTTGTGTGTGTTTCTTCTGTATGTGTGTTTCGGGACCACGTTTGTGAATATGTTAGGTCAGTTCCAAGTGTCGATGGCTCTGCTGGAGACCCAGTGTGAGTGCTGTGTTGTGAGTGTGACAGTGTGTGTGTGTGTGTCTGTGTGTGTGTTTCGAACCCCACTGTGTATGCCTTTACGAAAAAGTCGATGGGTGTTTGGTTGTGTTTCTTGCGTATGTGTGTGTCGGGACCACGTTTTTGAGTATGTTAGGGTAGTTCGAAGTGTTGATGGTTATGCCGGAGACCCAATGTGAGTGCTGTGTTGTGAGTGTGACAGTTTGTGTGTGTGTGTCTGTGTGTGTGTTTCAGGGAAACCATTGTGTATGACTGTAAGAAAAAGTCGATGGGTGTTTGTGTGTTACTTGTATATGTGTGTGTCGGGCCACGTTTGAGAGTATGTTAGGGCAGTTTCAAGTGTTGAGGGTTCTGCGGGAGACCCAGTGTGAGTGCTGTGTTGTGAGTGTGATAGTGTCTGTGTGTGTGTGTGTGTGTGTTTGCGGGAAACCATTTTGTATGCCTGTAAGAAAAAGTCGATGGGTGTTTCTGTGTGTTTCTTGTGTATGTGTGTCTCGGGACAACGTATTTGGGTATGTCAGGGCAGTTCCAAGTGGTGATGGCTCTGCAAGGAACAGTGTGAGTGCTGTGTTGTGAGTGTGACAGTGTGTGTGTGTGTGTTTGGGGGAACCCCACTGTGTCTGCCTGTAAGGAAATGTCGATGGGTGTTTGTGTGTGTTTCTTGTGTATCTGTGTTTCGGGAGCACGTATGTGAGCGTGTCAGTGCAGTTCCAAGTGTTCATGGCTCTGCTGGAGATCCAGTGTGAGTGCTGTGTTGTGAGGGTGACATTGTGTGTGTGTGTGTGTGTGTGTGTGTTTGCGGGAAACCATTTGTATGCCTGTAAGAAAAAGTCGATGGGTGTTTGTGTGTGTTTCTTCTGTATGTGTGTTTCGGGACCACGTTTGTGAATATGTTAGGTCAGTTCCAAGTGTCGATGGCTCTGCTGGCGACCCAGTGTGAGTGCTGTGTTGTGAATGTGACAGTGTGTGTGTGTGTGTCTGTGTGTGTTTCGAAACCCCACTGTGTATGCCTTTACGAAAAAGTCGATGGGTGTTTGGTTGTGTTTCTTGCGTATGTGTGTGTCGGGACCACGTTGTTGAGTATGTTAGGGCAGTTCGAAGTGTTGATGGTTATGCCGGAGACCCAATGTGAGTGCTGTGTTGTGAGTGTGACAGTTTGTGTGTGTGTGTCTGTGTGTGTGTTTCAGGGAAACCATTGTGTATGACTGTAAGAAAAAGTCGATGGGTGTTTGTGTGTTACTTGTATATGTGTGTGTCGGGCCACGTTTGAGAGTATGTTAGGGCAGTTTCAAGTGTTGAGGGTTCTGCGGGAGACCCAGTGTGAGTGCTGTGTTGTGAGTGTGATAGTGTGTGTGTGTGTGTGTGTGTGTGTTTGCGGGAAACCATTTTGTATGCCTGTAAGAAAAAGTCGATGGGTGTTTCTGTGTGTTTCTTGTGTATGTGTGTCTCGGGACAACGTATTTGGGTATGTCAGGGCTGTTCCAAGTGGTGATGGCTCTGCAAAGAACAGTGTGAGTGCTGTGTTGTGAGTGTGACAGTGTGTGTGTGTGTGTTTGGGGGAACCCCACTGTGTCTGCCTGTAAGGAAATGTCGATGGGTGTTTGTGTGTGTTTCTTGTGTATCTGTGTTTCGGGAGCACGTATGTGAGTGTGTCAGGGCAGTTCCAAGTGTTCATGGCTCTGCTGGAGATCCAGTGTGAGTGCTGTGTTGTGAGGGTGACATTGTGTGTGTGTGTGTGTGTGTGTGTGTTGCGGGAAACCATTTGTATGCCTGTAAGAAAAAGTCGATGGGTGTTTGTGTGTGTTTCTTCTGTATGTGTGTTTCGGGACCACGTTTGTGAATATGTTAGGTCAGTTCCAAGTGTTGATGGCTCTGCTGGAGACCCAGTGTGAGTGCTGTATTGTGAGTGTGACAGTGTGTGTGTGTGTGTCTGTGTGTGTGTTTCGAACCCCACTGTGTATGCCTTTACGAAAAAGTCGATGGGTGTTTGGTTGTGTTTCTTGCGTATGTGTGTGTCGGGACCACGTTTTTGAGTATGTTAGGGCAGTTCGAAGTGTTGATGGTTATGCGGGAGACCCAATGTGAGTGCTGTGTTGTGAGTGTGACAGTTTGTGTGTGTGTGTCTGTGTGTGTGTTTCAGGGAAACCATTGTGTATGACTGTAAGAAAAAGTCGATGGGTGTTTGTGTGTTACTTGTATATGTGTGTGTCGGGCCACGTTTGAGAGTATGTTAGGGCAGTTTCAAGTGTTGAGGGTTCTGCGGGAGACCCAGTGTGAGTGCTGTGTTGTGAGTGTGATAGTGTGTGTGTGTGTGTGTGTGTGTTTGCGGGAAACCATTTTGTATGCCTGTAAGAAAAAGTCGATGGGTGTTTCTGTGTGTTTCTTGTGTATGTGTGTCTCGGGACAACGTATTTGGGTATGTCAGGGCTGTTCCAAGTGGTGATGGCTCTGCAAAGAACAGTGTGAGTGCTGTGTTGTGAGTGTGACAGTGTGTGTGTGTGTGTTTGGGGGAACCCCACTGTGTCTGCCTGTAAGGAAATGTCGATGGGTGTTTGTGTGTGTTTCTTGTGTATCTGTGTTTCGGGAGCACGTATGTGAGTGTGTCAGGGCAGTTCCAAGTGTTCATGGCTCTGCTGGAGATCCAGTGTGAGTGCTGTGTTGTGAGGGTGACATTGTGTGTGTGTGTGTGTGTGTGTGTGTTGCGGGAAACCATTTGTATGCCTGTAAGAAAAAGTCGATGGGTGTTTGTGTGTGTTTCTTCTGTATGTGTGTTTCGGGACCACGTTTGTGAATATGTTAGGTCAGTTCCAAGTGTTGATGGCTCTGCTGGAGACCCAGTGTGAGTGCTGTGTTGTGAGTGTGACAGTGTGTGTGTGTGTGTCTGTGTGTGTGTTTCGAACCCCACTGTGTATGCCTTTACGAAAAAGTCGATGGGTGTTTGGTTGTGTTTCTTGCGTATGTGTGTGTCGGGACCACGTTTTTGAGTATGTTAGGGCAGTTCGAAGTGTTGATGGTTATGCGGGAGACCCAATGTGAGTGCTGTGTTGTGAGTGTGACAGTTTGTGTGTGTGTGTCTGTGTGTGTGTTTCAGGGAAACCATTGTGTATGACTGTAAGAAAAAGTCGATGGGTGTTTGTGTGTTACTTGTATATGTGTGTGTCGGGCCACGTTTGAGAGTATGTTAGGGCAGTTTCAAGTGTTGAGGGTTCTGCGGGAGACCCAGTGTGAGTGCTGTGTTGTGAGTGTGATAGTGTCTGTGTGTGTGTGTGTGTGTGTTTGCGGGAAACCATTTTGTATGCCTGTAAGAAAAAGTCGATGGGTGTTTCTGTGTGTTTCTTGTGTATGTGTGTCTCGGGACAACGTTTTTGGGTATGTCAGGGCAGTTCCAAGTGGTGATGGCTCTGCAAGGAACAGTGTGAGTGCTGTGTTGTGAGTGTGACAGTGTGTGTGTGTGTGTTTGGGGGAACCCCACTGTGTCTGCCTGTAAGGAAATGTCGATGGGTGTTTGTGTGTGTTTCTTGTGTATCTGTGTTTCGGGAGCACGTATGTGAGCGTGTCAGTGCAGTTCCAAGTGTTCATGGCTCTGCTGGAGATCCAGTGTGAGTGCTGTGTTGTGAGGGTGACATTGTGTGTGTGTGTGTGTGTGTGTGTGTTTGCGGGAAACCATTTGTATGCCTGTAAGAAAAAGTCGATGGGTGTTTGTGTGTGTTTCTTCTGTATGTGTGTTTCGGGACCACGTTTGTGAATATGTTAGGTCAGTTCCAAGTGTCGATGGCTCTGCTGGCGACCCAGTGTGAGTGCTGTGTTGTGAATGTGACAGTGTGTGTGTGTGTGTCTGTGTGTGTTTCGAAACCCCACTGTGTATGCCTTTACGAAAAAGTCGATGGGTGTTTGGTTGTGTTTCTTGCGTATGTGTGTGTCGGGACCACGTTGTTGAGTATGTTAGGGCAGTTCGAAGTGTTGATGGTTATGCCGGAGACCCAATGTGAGTGCTGTGTTGTGAGTGTGACAGTTTGTGTGTGTGTGTCTGTGTGTGTGTTTCAGGGAAACCATTGTGTATGACTGTAAGAAAAAGTCGATGGGTGTTTGTGTGTTACTTGTATATGTGTGTGTCGGGCCACGTTTGAGAGTATGTTAGGGCAGTTTCAAGTGTTGAGGGTTCTGCGGGAGACCCAGTGTGAGTGCTGTGTTGTGAGTGTGATAGTGTGTGTGTGTGTGTGTGTGTGTGTGTTTGCGGGAAACCATTTTGTATGCCTGTAAGAAAAAGTCGATGGGTGTTTCTGTGTGTTTCTTGTGTATGTGTGTCTCGGGACAACGTATTTGGGTATGTCAGGGCTGTTCCAAGTGGTGATGGCTCTGCAAAGAACAGTGTGAGTGCTGTGTTGTGAGTGTGACAGTGTGTGTGTGTGTGTTTGGGGGAACCCCACTGTGTCTGCCTGTAAGGAAATGTCGATGGGTGTTTGTGTGTGTTTCTTGTGTATCTGTGTTTCGGGAGCACGTATGTGAGTGTGTCAGGGCAGTTCCAAGTGTTCATGGCTCTGCTGGAGATCCAGTGTGAGTGCTGTGTTGTGAGGGTGACATTGTGTGTGTGTGTGTGTGTGTGTGTGTGTTGCGGGAAACCATTTGTATGCCTGTAAGAAAAAGTCGATGGGTGTTTGTGTGTGTTTCTTCTGTATGTGTGTTTCGGGACCACGTTTGTGAATATGTTAGGTCAGTTCCAAGTGTTGATGGCTCTGCTGGAGACCCAGTGTGAGTGCTGTGTTGTGAGTGTGACAGTGTGTGTGTGTGTGTCTGTGTGTGTGTTTCGAACCCCACTGTGTATGCCTTTACGAAAAAGTCGATGGGTGTTTGGTTGTGTTTCTTGCGTATGTGTGTGTCGGGACCACGTTTTTGAGTATGTTAGGGCAGTTCGAAGTGTTGATGGTTATGCGGGAGACCCAATGTGAGTGCTGTGTTCTGAGTGTGACAGTTTGTGTGTGTGTGTCTGTGTGTGTGTTTCAGGGAAACCATTGTGTATGACTGTAAGAAAAAGTCGATGGGTGTTTGTGTGTTACTTGTATATGTGTGTGTCGGGCCACGTTTGAGAGTATGTTAGGGCAGTTTCAAGTGTTGAGGGTTCTGCGGGAGACCCAGTGTGAGTGCTGTGTTGTGAGTGTGATAGTGTCTGTGTGTGTGTGTGTGTGTGTTTGCGGGAAACCATTTTGTATGCCTGTAAGAAAAAGTCGATGGGTGTTTCTGTGTGTTTCTTGTGTATGTGTGTCTCGGGACAACGTATTTGGGTATGTCAGGGCTGTTCCAAGTGGTGATGGCTCTGCAAAGAACAGTGTGAGTGCTGTGTTGTGAGTGTGACAGTGTGTGTGTGTGTGTTTGGGGGAACCCCACTGTGTCTGCCTGTAAGGAAATGTCGATGGGTGTTTGTGTGTGTTTCTTGTGTATCTGTGTTTCGGGAGCACGTATGTGAGTGTGTCAGGGCAGTTCCAAGTGTTCATGGCTCTGCTGGAGATCCAGTGTGAGTGCTGTGTTGTGAGGGTGACATTGTGTGTGTGTGTGTGTGTGTGTGTTGCGGGAAACCATTTGTATGCCTGTAAGAAAAAGTCGATGGGTGTTTGTGTGTGTTTCTTCTGTATGTGTGTTTCGGGACCACGTTTGTGAATATGTTAGGTCAGTTCCAAGTGTTGATGGCTCTGCTGGAGACCCAGTGTGAGTGCTGTGTTGTGAGTGTGACAGTGTGTGTGTGTGTGTCTGTGTGTGTGTTTCGAACCCCACTGTGTATGCCTTTACGAAAAAGTCGATGGGTGTTTGGTTGTGTTTCTTGCGTATGTGTGTGTCGGGACCACGTTTTTGAGTATGTTAGGGCAGTTCGAAGTGTTGATGGTTATGCGGGAGACCCAATGTGAGTGCTGTGTTGTGAGTGTGACAGTTTGTGTGTGTGTGTCTGTGTGTGTGTTTCAGGGAAACCATTGTGTATGACTGTAAGAAAAAGTCGATGGGTGTTTGTGTGTTACTTGTATATGTGTGTGTCGGGCCACGTTTGAGAGTATGTTAGGGCAGTTTCAAGTGTTGAGGGTTCTGCGGGAGACCCAGTGTGAGTGCTGTGTTGTGAGTGTGATAGTGTCTGTGTGTGTGTGTGTGTGTGTTTGCGGGAAACCATTTTGTATGCCTGTAAGAAAAAGTCGATGGGTGTTTCTGTGTGTTTCTTGTGTATGTGTGTCTCGGGACAACGTTTTTGGGTATGTCAGGGCAGTTCCAAGTGGTGATGGCTCTGCAAGGAACAGTGTGAGTGCTGTGTTGTGAGTGTGACAGTGTGTGTGTGTGTGTTTGGGGGAACCCCACTGTGTCTGCCTGTAAGGAAATGTCGATGGGTGTTTGTGTGTGTTTCTTGTGTATCTGTGTTTCGGGAGCACGTATGTGAGCGTGTCAGTGCAGTTCCAAGTGTTCATGGCTCTGCTGGAGATCCAGTGTGAGTGCTGTGTTGTGAGGGTGACATTGTGTGTGTGTGTGTGTGTGTGTGTGTTTGCGGGAAACCATTTGTATGCCTGTAAGAAAAAGTCGATGGGTGTTTGTGTGTGTTTCTTCTGTATGTGTGTTTCGGGACCACGTTTGTGAATATGTTAGGTCAGTTCCAAGTGTCGATGGCTCTGCTGGCGACCCAGTGTGAGTGCTGTGTTGTGAATGTGACAGTGTGTGTGTGTGTGTCTGTGTGTGTTTCGAAACCCCACTGTGTATGCCTTTACGAAAAAGTCGATGGGTGTTTGGTTGTGTTTCTTGCGTATGTGTGTGTCGGGACCACGTTGTTGAGTATGTTAGGGCAGTTCGAAGTGTTGATGGTTATGCCGGAGACCCAATGTGAGTGCTGTGTTGTGAGTGTGACAGTTTGTGTGTGTGTGTCTGTGTGTGTGTTTCAGGGAAACCATTGTGTATGACTGTAAGAAAAAGTCGATGGGTGTTTGTGTGTTACTTGTATATGTGTGTGTCGGGCCACGTTTGAGAGTATGTTAGGGCAGTTTCAAGTGTTGAGGGTTCTGCGGGAGACCCAGTGTGAGTGCTGTGTTGTGAGTGTGATAGTGTGTGTGTGTGTGTGTGTGTGTGTGTTTGCGGGAAACCATTTTGTATGCCTGTAAGAAAAAGTCGATGGGTGTTTCTGTGTGTTTCTTGTGTATGTGTGTCTCGGGACAACGTATTTGGGTATGTCAGGGCTGTTCCAAGTGGTGATGGCTCTGCAAAGAACAGTGTGAGTGCTGTGTTGTGAGTGTGACAGTGTGTGTGTGTGTGTGTTTGGGGGAACCCCACTGTGTCTGCCTGTAAGGAAATGTCGATGGGTGTTTGTGTGTGTTTCTTGTGTATCTGTGTTTCGGGAGCACGTATGTGAGTGTGTCAGGGCAGTTCCAAGTGTTCATGGCTCTGCTGGAGATCCAGTGTGAGTGCTGTGTTGTGAGGGTGACATTGTGTGTGTGTGTGTGTGTGTGTGTGTTGCGGGAAACCATTTGTATGCCTGTAAGAAAAAGTCGATGGGTGTTTGTGTGTGTTTCTTCTGTATGTGTGTTTCGGGACCACGTTTGTGAATATGTTAGGTCAGTTCCAAGTGTTGATGGCTCTGCTGGAGACCCAGTGTGAGTGCTGTGTTGTGAGTGTGACAGTGTGTGTGTGTGTCTGTGTGTGTGTTTCGAACCCCACTGTGTATGCCTTTACGAAAAAGTCGATGGGTGTTTGGTTGTGTTTCTTGCGTATGTGTGTGTCGGGACCACGTTTTTGAGTATGTTAGGGCAGTTCGAAGTGTTGATGGTTATGCGGGAGACCCAATGTGAGTGCTGTGCTGTGAGTGTGACAGTTTGTGTGTGTGTGTCTGTGTGTGTGTTTCAGGGAAACCATTGTGTATGACTGTAAGAAAAAGTCGAAGGGTGTTTGTGTGTTACTTGTATATGTGTGTGTCGGGCCACGTTTGAGAGTATGTTAGGGCAGTTTCAAGTGTTGAGGGTTCTGCGGGAGACCCAGTGTGAGTGCTGTGTTGTGAGTGTGATAGTGTCTGTGTGTGTGTGTGTGTGTGTTTGCGGGAAACCATTTTGTATGCCTGTAAGAAAAAGTCGATGGGTGTTTCTGTGTGTTTCTTGTGTATGTGTGTCTCGGGACAACGTATTTGGGTATGTCAGGGCTGTTCCAAGTGGTGATGGCTCTGCAAAGAACAGTGTGAGTGCTGTGTTGTGAGTGTGACAGTGTGTGTGTGTGTGTGTTTGGGGGAACCCCACTGTGTCTGCCTGTAAGGAAATGTCGATGGGTGTTTGTGTGTGTTTCTTGTGTATCTGTGTTTCGGGAGCACGTATGTGAGTGTGTCAGGGCAGTTCCAAGTGTTCATGGCTCTGCTGGAGATCCAGTGTGAGTGCTGTGTTGTGAGGGTGACATTGTGTGTGTGTGTGTGTGTGTGTGTGTTGCGGGAAACCATTTGTATGCCTGTAAGAAAAAGTCGATGGGTGTTTGTGTGTGTTTCTTCTGTATGTGTGTTTCGGGACCACGTTTGTGAATATGTTAGGTCAGTTCCAAGTGTTGATGGCTCTGCTGGAGACCCAGTGTGAGTGCTGTGTTGTGAGTGTGACAGTGTGTGTGTGTGTGTCTGTGTGTGTGTTTCGAACCCCACTGTGTATGCCTTTACGAAAAAGTCGATGGGTGTTTGGTTGTGTTTCTTGCGTATGTGTGTGTCGGGACCACGTTTTTGAGTATGTTAGGGCAGTTCGAAGTGTTGATGGTTATGCGGGAGACCCAATGTGAGTGCTGTGTTGTGAGTGTGACAGTTTGTGTGTGTGTGTCTGTGTGTGTGTTTCAGGGAAACCATTGTGTATGACTGTAAGAAAAAGTCGATGGGTGTTTGTGTGTTACTTGTATATGTGTGTGTCGGGCCACGTTTGAGAGTATGTTAGGGCAGTTTCAAGTGTTGAGGGTTCTGCGGGAGACCCAGTGTGAGTGCTGTGTTGTGAGTGTGATAGTGTCTGTGTGTGTGTGTGTGTGTGTTTGCGGGAAACCATTTTGTATGCCTGTAAGAAAAAGTCGATGGGTGTTTCTGTGTGTTTCTTGTGTATGTGTGTCTCGGGACAACGTTTTTGGGTATGTCAGGGCAGTTCCAAGTGGTGATGGCTCTGCAAGGAACAGTGTGAGTGCTGTGTTGTGAGTGTGACAGTGTGTGTGTGTGTGTTTGGGGGAACCCCACTGTGTCTGCCTGTAAGGAAATGTCGATGGGTGTTTGTGTGTGTTTC
Source organism: Ursus arctos (assembly GCF_023065955.2). Classification (NCBI taxonomy): domain Eukaryota; kingdom Metazoa; phylum Chordata; class Mammalia; order Carnivora; family Ursidae; genus Ursus; species Ursus arctos. Next base: position 21,440,803 of record NC_079874.1, read on the forward strand.
TTGTGTATCTGTGTTTCGGGAGCACGTATGTGAGCGTGTCAGTGCAGTTCCAAGTGTTCATGGCTCTGCTGGAGATCCAGTGTGAGTGCTGTGTTGTGAGGGTGACATTGTGTGTGTGTGTGTGTGTGTGTGTGTTTGCGGGAAACCATTTGTATGCCTGTAAGAAAAAGTCGATGGGTGTTTGTGTGTGTTTCTTCCGTATGTGTGTTTCGGGACCACGTTTGTGAATATGTTAGGTCAGTTCCAAGTGTCGATGGCTCTGCTGGCGACCCAGTGTGAGTGCTGTGTTGTGAATGTGACAGTGTGTGTGTGTGTGTCTGTGTGTGTTTCGAAACCCCACTGTGTATGCCTTTACGAAAAAGTCGATGGGTGTTTGGTTGTGTTTCTTGCGTATGTGTGTGTCGGGACCACGTTGTTGAGTATGTTAGGGCAGTTCGAAGTGTTGATGGTTATGCCGGAGACCCAATGTGAGTGCTGTGTTGTGAGTGTGACAGTTTGTGTGTGTGTGTCTGTGTGTGTGTTTCAGGGAAACCATTGTGTATGACTGTAAGAAAAAGTCGATGGGTGTTTGTGTGTTACTTGTATATGTGTGTGTCGGGCCACGTTTGAGAGTATGTTAGGGCAGTTTCAAGTGTTGAGGGTTCTGCGGGAGACCCAGTGTGAGTGCTGTGTTGTGAGTGTGATAGTGTGTGTGTGTGTGTGTGTGTGTGTGTTTGCGGGAAACCATTTTGTATGCCTGTAAGAAAAAGTCGATGGGTGTTTCTGTGTGTTTCTTGTGTATGTGTGTCTCGGGACAACGTATTTGGGTATGTCAGGGCTGTTCCAAGTGGTGATGGCTCTGCAAAGAACAGTGTGAGTGCTGTGTTGTGAGTGTGACAGTGTGTGTGTGTGTGTGTTTGGGGGAACCCCACTGTGTCTGCCTGTAAGGAAATGTCGATGGGTGTTTGTGTGTGTTTCTTGTGTATCTGTGTTTCGGGAGCACGTATGTGAGTGTGTCAGGGCAGTTCCAAGTGTTCATGGCTCTGCTGGAGATCCAGTGTGAGTGCTGTGTTGTGAGGGTGACATTGTGTGTGTGTGTGTGTGTGTGTGTGTTGCGGGAAACCATTTGTATGCCTGTAAGAAAAAGTCGATGGGTGTTTGTGTGTGTTTCTTCTGTATGTGTGTTTCGGGACCACGTTTGTGAATATGTTAGGTCAGTTCCAAGTGTTGATGGCTCTGCTGGAGACCCAGTGTGAGTGCTGTGTTGTGAGTGTGACAGTGTGTGTGTGTGTCTGTGTGTGTGTTTCGAACCCCACTGTGTATGCCTTTACGAAAAAGTCGATGGGTGTTTGGTTGTGTTTCTTGCGTATGTGTGTGTCGGGACCACGTTTTTGAGTATGTTAGGGCAGTTCGAAGTGTTGATGGTTATGCGGGAGACCCAATGTGAGTGCTGTGTTGTGAGTGTGACAGTTTGTGTGTGTGTGTCTGTGTGTGTGTTTCAGGGAAACCATTGTGTATGACTGTAAGAAAAAGTCGAAGGGTGTTTGTGTGTTACTTGTATATGTGTGTGTCGGGCCACGTTTGAGAGTATGTTAGGGCAGTTTCAAGTGTTGAGGGTTCTGCGGGAGACCCAGTGTGAGTGCTGTGTTGTGAGTGTGATAGTGTCTGTGTGTGTGTGTGTGTGTGTTTGCGGGAAACCATTTTGTATGCCTGTAAGAAAAAGTCGATGGGTGTTTCTGTGTGTTTCTTGTGTATGTGTGTCTCGGGACAACGTATTTGGGTATGTCAGGGCTGTTCCAAGTGGTGATGGCTCTGCAAAGAACAGTGTGAGTGCTGTGTTGTGAGTGTGACAGTGTGTGTGTGTGTGTGTTTGGGGGAACCCCACTGTGTCTGCCTGTAAGGAAATGTCGATGGGTGTTTGTGTGTGTTTCTTGTGTATCTGTGTTTCGGGAGCACGTATGTGAGTGTGTCAGGGCAGTTCCAAGTGTTCATGGCTCTGCTGGAGATCCAGTGTGAGTGCTGTGTTGTGAGGGTGACATTGTGTGTGTGTGTGTGTGTGTGTGTGTTGCGGGAAACCATTTGTATGCCTGTAAGAAAAAGTCGATGGGTGTTTGTGTGTGTTTCTTCTGTATGTGTGTTTCGGGACCACGTTTGTGAATATGTTAGGTCAGTTCCAAGTGTCGATGGCTCTGCTGGAGACCCAGTGTGAGTGCTGTGTTGTGAGTGTGACAGTGTGTGTGTGTGTGTCTGTGTGTGTGTTTCGAACCCCACTGTGTATGCCTTTACGAAAAAGTCGATGGGTGTTTGGTTGTGTTTCTTGCGTATGTGTGTGTCGGGACCACGTTTTTGAGTATGTTAGGGCAGTTCGAAGTGTTGATGGTTATGCGGGAGACCCAATGTGAGTGCTGTGTTGTGAGTGTGACAGTTTGTGTGTGTGTGTCTGTGTGTGTGTTTCAGGGAAACCATTGTGTATGACTGTAAGAAAAAGTCGATGGGTGTTTGTGTGTTACTTGTATATGTGTGTGTCGGGCCACGTTTGAGAGTATGTTAGGGCAGTTTCAAGTGTTGAGGGTTCTGCGGGAGACCCAGTGTGAGTGCTGTGTTGTGTGTGATAGTGTGTGTGTGTGTGTGTGTGTGTTTGCGGGAAACCATTTTGTATGCCTGTAAGAAAAAGTCGATGGGTGTTTCTGTGTGTTTCTTGTGTATGTGTGTCTCGGGACAACGTTTTTGGGTATGTCAGGGCAGTTCCAAGTGGTGATGGCTCTGCAAGGAACAGTGTGAGTGCTGTGTTGTGAGTGTGACAGTGTGTGTGTGTGTGTTTGGGGGAACCCCACTGTGTCTGCCTGTAAGGAAATGTCGATGGGTGTTTGTGTGTGTTTCTTGTGTATCTGTGTTTCGGGAGCACGTATGTGAGCGTGTCAGTGCAGTTCCAAGTGTTCATGGCTCTGCTGGAGATCCAGTGTGAGTGCTGTGTTGTGAGGGTGACATTGTGTGTGTGTGTGTGTGTGTGTGTGTTTGCGGGAAACCATTTGTATGCCTGTAAGAAAAAGTCGATGGGTGTTTGTGTGTGTTTCTTCTGTATGTGTGTTTCGGGACCACGTTTGTGAATATGTTAGGTCAGTTCCAAGTGTCGATGGCTCTGCTGGCGACCCAGTGTGAGTGCTGTGTTGTGAGTGTGACAGTGTGTGTGTGTGTGTCTGTGTGTGTTTCGAAACCCCACTGTGTATGCCTTTACGAAAAAGTCGATGGGTGTTTGGTTGTGTTTCTTGCGTATGTGTGTGTCGGGACCACGTTTTTGAGTATGTTAGGGCAGTTCGAAGTGTTGATGGTTATGCCGGAGACCCAATGTGAGTGCTGTCTTGTGAGTGTGACAGTTTGTGTGTGTGTGTCTGTGTGTGTGTTTCAGGGAAACCATTGTGTATGACTGTAAGAAAAAGTCGATGGGTGTTTGTGTGTTACTTGTATATGTGTGTGTCGGGCCACGTTTGAGAGTATGTTAGGGCAGTTTCAAGTATTGAGGGTTCTGCGGGAGACCCAGTGTGAGTGCTGTGTTGTGAGTGTGATAGTGTATGTGTGTGTGTGTGTGTGTGTGTTTGCGGGAAACCATTTTGTATGCCTGTAAGAAAAAGTCGATGGGTGTTTCTGTGTGTTTCTTGTGTATGTGTGTCTCGGGACAACGTATTTGGGTATGTCAGGGCTGTTCCAAGTGGTGATGGCTCTGCAAAGAACAGTGTGAGTGCTGTGTTGTGAGTGTGACAGTGTGTGTGTGTGTGTGTTTGGGGGAACCCCACTGTGTCTGCCTGTAAGGAAATGTCGATGGGTGTTTGTGTGTGTTTCTTGTGTATCTGTGTTTCGGGAGCACGTATGTGAGTATGTCAGGGCAGTTCCAAGTGTTCATGGCTCTGCTGGAGATCCAGTGTGAGTGCTGTGTTGTGAGGGTGACATTGTGTGTGTGTGTGTGTGTGTGTGTGTGTGTGTTGCGGGAAACCATTTGTATGCCTGTAAGAAAAAGTCGATGGGTGTTTGTGTGTGTTTCTTCTGTATGTGTGTTTCGGGACCACGTTTGTGAATATGTTAGGTCAGTTCCAAGTGTCGATGGCTCTGCTGGCGACCCAGTGTGAGTGCTGTGTTGTGAGTGTGACAGTGTGTGTGTGTGTGTCTGTGTGTGTTTCGAAACCCCACTGTGTATGCCTTTACGAAAAAGTCGATGGGTGTTTGGTTGTGTTTCTTGCGTATGTGTGTTCGGGACCACGTTTTTGAGTATGTTAGGGCAGTTCGAAGTGTTGATGGTTATGCCGGAGACCCAATGTGAGTGCTGTGTTGTGAGTGTGACAGTTTGTGTGTGTGTGTCTGTGTGTGTGTTTCAGGGAAACCATTGTGTATGACTGTAAGAAAAAGTCGATGGGTGTTTGTGTGTTACTTGTATATGTGTGTGTCGGGCCACGTTTGAGAGTATGTTAGGGCAGTTTCAAGTGTTGAGGGTTCTGCGGGAGACCCAGTGTGAGCGCTGTGTTGTGAGTGTGATAGTGTGTGTGTGTGTGTGTGTTTGCGGGAAACCATTTTGTATGCCTGTAAGAAAAAGTCGATGGGTGTTTCTGTGTGTTTCTTGTGTATGTGTGTCTCGGGACAACGTTTTTGGGTATGTCAGGGCAGTTCCAAGTGGTGATGGCTCTGCAAGGAAGAGTGTGAGTGCTGTGTTGTGAGTGTGACAGTGTGTGTGTGTGTGTTTGGGGGAACCCCATTGTGTCTGCCTGTAAGGAAATGTCGATGGGTGTTTGTGTGTGTTTCTTGTGTATCTGTGTTTCGGGAGCACGTATGTGAGCGTGTCAGTGCAGTTCCAAGTGTTCATGGCTCTGCTGGAGATCCAGTGTGAGTGCTGTGTTGTGAGGGTGACATTGTGTGTGTGTGTGTGTGTGTGTGTGTGTGTTTGCGGGAAACGATTTGTATGCCTGTAAGAAAAAGTCGATGGGTGTTTGTGTGTGTTTCTTCCGTATGTGTGTTTCGGGACCACGTTTGTGAATATGTTAGGTCAGTTCCAAGTGTCGATGGCTCTGCTGGCGACCCAGTGTGAGTGCTGTGTTGTGAGTGTGACAGTGTGTGTGTGTGTCTGTGTGTGTTTCGAAACCCCACTGTGTATGCCTTTACGAAAAAGTCGATGGGTGTTTGGTTGTGGTTCTTGCGTATGTGTGTGTCGGGACCACGTTTTTGAGTATGTTAGGGCAGTTCGAAGTGTTGATGGTTATGCCGGAGACCCAATGTGAGTGCTGTGTTGTGAGTGTGACAGTTTGTGTGTGTGTGTCTGTGTGTGTGTTTCAGGGAAACCATTGTGTATGACTGTAAGAAAAAGTCGATGGGTGTTTGTGTGTTACTTGTATATGTGTGTGTCGGGCCACGTTTGAGAGTATGTTAGGGCAGTTTCAAGTGTTGAGGGTTCTGCGGGAGACCCAGTGTGAGTGCTGTGTTGTGAGTGTGATAGTGTATGTGTGTGTGTGTGTGTGTGTGTTTGCGGGAAACCATTTTGTATGCCTGTAAGAAAAAGTCGATGGGTGTTTCTGTGTGTTTCTTGTGTATGTGTGTCTCGGGACAACGTTTTTGGGTATGTCAGGGCAGTTCCAAGTGGTGATGGCTCTGCAAGGAACAGTGTGAGTGCTGTGTTGTGAGTGTGACAGTGTGTGTGTGTGTGTTTGGGGGAACCCCACTGTGTCTGCCTGTAAGGAAATGTCGATGGGTGTTTGTGTGTGTTTCTTCTGTATCTGTGTTTCGGGAGCACGTATGTGAGCGTGTCAGGGCAGTTCCAAGTGTTCATGGCTCTGCTGGAGATCCAGTGTGAGTGCTGTGTTGTGAGGGTGTCATTGTGTGTGTGTGTGTGTGTGTGTGTGTGTTGCGGGAAACCATTTGTATGCCTGTAAGAAAAAGTCGATGGGTGTTTGTGTGTGTTTCTTCTGTATGTGTGTTTCGGGACCACGTTTGTGAATATGTTAGGTCAGTTCCAAGTGTCGATGGCTCTGCTGGAGACCCAGTGTGAGTGCTGTGTTGTGAGTGTGACAGTGTGTGTGTGTGTGTCTGTGTGTGTTTCGAAACCCCACTGTGTATGATTTTACGAAAAAGTCGATGGGTGTTTGGTTGTGTTTCTTGCGTATGTGTGTGTCGGGACCACGTTTTTGAGTATGTTAGGGCAGTTCGAAGTGTTGATGGTTATGCCGGAGACCCAATGTGAGTGCTGTGTTGTGAGTGTGACAGTTTGTGTGTGTGTGTCTGTGTGTGTGTTTCAGGGAAACCATTGTGTATGACTGTAAGAAAAAGTCGATGGGTGTTTGTGTGTTACTTGTATATGTGTGTGTCGGGCCACGTTTGAGAGTATGTTAGGGGAGTTTCAAGTGTTGAGGGTTCTGCGGGAGACCCAGTGTGAGTGCTGTGTTGTGAGTGTGATAGTGTATGTGTGTGTGTGTGTGTGTGTGTTTGCGGGAAACCATTTTGTATGCCTGTAAGAAAAAGTCGATGGGTGTTTCTGTGTGTTTCTTGTGTATGTGTGTCTCGGGACAACGTTTTTGGGTATGTCAGGGCAGTTCCAAGTGGTGATGGCTCTGCAAGGAACAGTGTGAGTGCTGTGTTGTGAGTGTGACAGTGTGTGTGTGTGTGTTTGGGGGAACCCCACTGTGTCTGCCTGTAAGGAAATGTCGATGGGTGTTTGTGTGTGTTTCTTGTGTATCTGTGTTTCGGGAGCACGTATGTGAGCGTGTCAGTGCAGTTCCAAGTGTTCATGGCTCTGCTGGAGATCCAGTGTGAGTGCTGTGTTGTGAGGGTGACATTGTGTGTGTGTGTGTGTGTGTGTGTGTTTGCGGGAAACCATTTGTATGCCTGTAAGAAAAAGTCGATGGGTGTTTGTGTGTGTTTCTTCTGTATGTGTGTTTCGGGACCACGTTTGTGAATATGTTAGGTCAGTTCCAAGTGTCGATGGCTCTGCTGGCGACCCAGTGTGAGTGCTGTGTTGTGAGTGTGACAGTGTGTGTGTGTGTGTCTGTGTGTGTTTCGAAACCCCACTGTGTATGCCTTTACGAAAAAGTCGATGGGTGTTTGGTTGTGTTTCTTGCGTATGTGTGTGTCGGGACCACGTTTTTGAGTATGTTAGGGCAGTTCGAAGTGTTGATGGTTATGCCGGAGACCCAATGTGAGTGCTGTGTTGTGAGTGTGACAGTTTGTGTGTGTGTGTCTGTGTGTGTGTTTCAGGGAAACCATTGTGTATGACTGTAAGAAAAAGTCGATGGGTGTTTGTGTGTTACTTGTATATGTGTGTGTCGGGCCACGTTTGAGAGTATGTTAGGGCAGTTTCAAGTGTTGAGGGTTCTGCGGCAGACCCAGTGTGAGTGCTGTGTTGTGAGTGTGATAGTGTCTGTGTGTGTGTGTGTGTGTGTTTGCGGGAAACCATTTTGTATGCCTGTAAGAAAAAGTCGATGGGTGTTTCTGTGTGTTTCTTGTGTATGTGTGTCTCGGGACAACGTATTTGGGTATGTCAGGGCTGTTCCAAGTGGTGATGGCTCTGCAAAGAACAGTGTGAGTGCTGTGTTGTGAGTGTGACAGTGTGTGTGTGTGTGTGTTTGGGGGAACCCCACTGTGTCTGCCTGTAAGGAAATGTCGATGGGTGTTTGTGTGTGTTTCTTGTGTATCTGTGTTTCGGGAGCACGTATGTGAGTATGTCAGGGCAGTTCCAAGTGTTCATGGCTCTGCTGGAGATCCAGTGTGAGTGCTGTGTTGTGAGGGTGACATTGTGTGTGTGTGTGTGTGTGTGTGTGTGTGTTGCGGGAAACCATTTGTATGCCTGTAAGAAAAAGTCGATGGGTGTTTGTGTGTGTTTCTTCTGTATGTGTGTTTCGGGACCACGTTTGTGAATATGTTAGGTCAGTTCCAAGTGTCGATGGCTCTGCTGGCGACCCAGTGTGAGTGCTGTGTTGTGAGTGTGACAGTGTGTGTGTGTGTGTCTGTGTGTGTTTCGAAACCCCACTGTGTATGCCTTTACGAAAAAGTCGATGGGTGTTTGGTTGTGTTTCTTGCGTATGTGTGTTCGGGACCACGTTTTTGAGTATGTTAGGGCAGTTCGAAGTGTTGATGGTTATGCCGGAGACCCAATGTGAGTGCTGTGTTGTGAGTGTGACAGTTTGTGTGTGTGTGTCTGTGTGTGTGTTTCAGGGAAACCATTGTGTATGACTGTAAGAAAAAGTCGATGGGTGTTTGTGTGTTACTTGTATATGTGTGTGTCGGGCCACGTTTGAGAGTATGTTAGGGCAGTTTCAAGTGTTGAGGGTTCTGCGGGAGACCCAGTGTGAGCGCTGTGTTGTGAGTGTGATAGTGTGTGTGTGTGTGTGTGTTTGCGGGAAACCATTTTGTATGCCTGTAAGAAAAAGTCGATGGGTGTTTCTGTGTGTTTCTTGTGTATGTGTGTCTCGGGACAACGTTTTTGGGTATGTCAGGGCAGTTCCAAGTGGTGATGGCTCTGCAAGGAAGAGTGTGAGTGCTGTGTTGTGAGTGTGACAGTGTGTGTGTGTGTGTTTGGGGGAACCCCACTGTGTCTGCCTGTAAGGAAATGTCGATGGGTGTTTGTGTGTGTTTCTTGTGTATCTGTGTTTCGGGAGCACGTATGTGAGCGTGTCAGTGCAGTTCCAAGTGTTCATGGCTCTGCTGGAGATCCAGTGTGAGTGCTGTGTTGTGAGGGTGACATTGTGTGTGTGTGTGTGTGTGTGTGTGTTTGCGGGAAACCATTTGCATGCCTGTAAGAAAAAGTCGATGGGTGTTTGTGTGTGTTTCTTCCGTATGTGTGTTTCGGGACCACGTTTGTGAATATGTTAGGTCAGTTCCAAGTGTCGATGGCTCTGCTGGCGACCCAGTGTGAGTGCTGTGTTGTGAGTGTGACAGTGTGTGTGTGTGTGTCTGTGTGTGTTTCGAAACCCCACTGTGTATGCCTTTACGAAAAAGTCGATGGGTGTTTGGTTGTGGTTCTTGCGTATGTGTGTGTCGGGACCACGTTTTTGAGTATGTTAGGGCAGTTCGAAGTGTTGATGGTTATGCCGGAGACCCAATGTGAGTGCTGTGTTGTGAGTGTGACAGTTTGTGTGTGTGTGTCTGTGTGTGTGTTTCAGGGAAACCATTGTGTATGACTGTAAGAAAAAGTCGATGGGTGTTTGTGTGTTACTTGTATATGTGTGTGTCGGGCCACGTTTGAGAGTATGTTAGGGCAGTTTCAAGTGTTGAGGGTTCTGCGGGAGACCCAGTGTGAGTGCTGTGTTGTGAGTGTGATAGTGTATGTGTGTGTGTGTGTGTGTGTGTTTGCGGGAAACCATTTTGTATGCCTGTAAGAAAAAGTCGATGGGTGTTTCTGTGTGTTTCTTGTGTATGTGTGTCTCGGGACAACGTTTTTGGGTATGTCAGGGCAGTTCCAAGTGGTGATGGCTCTGCAAGGAACAGTGTGAGTGCTGTGTTGTGAGTGTGACAGTGTGTGTGTGTGTGTTTGGGGGAACCCCACTGTGTCTGCCTGTAAGGAAATGTCGATGGGTGTTTGTGTGTGTTTCTTGTGTATCTGTGTTTCGGGAGCACGTATGTGAGCGTGTCAGGGCAGTTCCAAGTGTTCATGGCTCTGCTGGAGATCCAGTGTGAGTGCTGTGTTGTGAGGGTGTCATTGTGTGTGTGTGTGTGTGTGTGTGTGTGTTGCGGGAAACCATTTGTATGCCTGTAAGAAAAAGTCGATGGGTGTTTGTGTGTGTTTCTTCTGTATGTGTGTTTCGGGACCACGTTTGTGAATATGTTAGGTCAGTTCCAAGTGTCGATGGCTCTGCTGGAGACCCAGTGTGAGTGCTGTGTTGTGAGTGTGACAGTGTGTGTGTGTGTGTCTGTGTGTGTTTCGAAACCCCACTGTGTATGATTTTACGAAAAAGTCGATGGGTGTTTGGTTGTGTTTCTTGCGTATGTGTGTGTCGGGACCACGTTTTTGAGTATGTTAGGGCAGTTCGAAGTGTTGATGGTTATGCCGGAGACCCAATGTGAGTGCTGTGTTGTGAGTGTGACAGTTTGTGTGTGTGTGTCTGTGTGTGTGTTTCAGGGAAACCATTGTGTATGACTGTAAGAAAAAGTCGATGGGTGTTTGTGTGTTACTTGTATATGTGTGTGTCGGGCCACGTTTGAGAGTATGTTAGGGGAGTTTCAAGTGTTGAGGGTTCTGCGGGAGACCCAGTGTGAGTGCTGTGTTGTGAGTGTGATAGTGTATGTGTGTGTGTGTGTGTGTGTGTTTGCGGGAAACCATTTTGTATGCCTGTAAGAAAAAGTCGATGGGTGTTTCTGTGTGTTTCTTGTGTATGTGTGTCTCGGGACAACGTTTTTGGGTATGTCAGGGCAGTTCCAAGTGGTGATGGCTCTGCAAGGAACAGTGTGAGTGCTGTGTTGTGAGTGTGACAGTGTGTGTGTGTGTGTTTGGGGGAACCCCACTGTGTCTGCCTGTAAGGAAATGTCGATGGGTGTTTGTGTGTGTTTCTTGTGTATCTGTGTTTCGGGAGCACGTATGTGAGCGTGTCAGTGCAGTTCCAAGTGTTCATGGCTCTGCTGGAGATCCAGTGTGAGTGCTGTGTTGTGAGGGTGACATTGTGTGTGTGTGTGTGTGTGTGTGTGTTTGCGGGAAACCATTTGTATGCCTGTAAGAAAAAGTCGATGGGTGTTTGTGTGTGTTTCTTCTGTATGTGTGTTTCGGGACCACGTTTGTGAATATGTTAGGTCAGTTCCAAGTGTCGATGGCTCTGCTGGCGACCCAGTGTGAGTGCTGTGTTGTGAGTGTGACAGTGTGTGTGTGTGTGTCTGTGTGTGTTTCGAAACCCCACTGTGTATGCCTTTACGAAAAAGTCGATGGGTGTTTGGTTGTGTTTCTTGCGTATGTGTGTGTCGGGACCACGTTTTTGAGTATGTTAGGGCAGTTCGAAGTGTTGATGGTTATGCCGGAGACCCAATGTGAGTGCTGTGTTGTGAGTGTGACAGTTTGTGTGTGTGTGTCTGTGTGTGTGTTTCAGGGAAACCATTGTGTATGACTGTAAGAAAAAGTCGATGGGTGTTTGTGTGTTACTTGTATATGTGTGTGTCGGGCCACGTTTGAGAGTATGTTAGGGCAGTTTCAAGTGTTGAGGGTTCTGCGGCAGACCCAGTGTGAGTGCTGTGTTGTGAGTGTGATAGTGTCTGTGTGTGTGTGTGTGTGTGTTTGCGGGAAACCATTTTGTATGCCTGTAAGAAAAAGTCGATGGGTGTTTCTGTGTGTTTCTTGTGTATGTGTGTCTCGGGACAACGTATTTGGGTATGTCAGGGCTGTTCCAAGTGGTGATGGCTCTGCAAAGAACAGTGTGAGTGCTGTGTTGTGAGTGTGACAGTGTGTGTGTGTGTGTGTTTGGGGGAACCCCACTGTGTCTGCCTGTAAGGAAATGTCGATGGGTGTTTGTGTGTGTTTCTTGTGTATCTGTGTTTCGGGAGCACGTATGTGAGTATGTCAGGGCAGTTCCAAGTGTTCATGGCTCTGCTGGAGATCCAGTGTGAGTGCTGTGTTGTGAGGGTGACATTGTGTGTGTGTGTGTGTGTGTGTGTGTGTGTGTTTGCGGGAAACCATTTGTATGCCTGTAAGAAAAAGTCGATGGGTGTTTGGTTGTGTTTCTTGCGTATGTGTGTGTCGGGACCACGTTTTTGAGTATGTTAGGGCAGTTCGAAGTGTTGATGGTTATGCCGGAGACCCAATGTGAGTGCTGTGTTGTGAGTGTGACAGTTTGTGTGTGTGTGTCTGTGTGTGTGTTTCAGGGAAACCATTGTGTATGACTGTAAGAAAAAGTCGATGGGTGTTTGTGTGTTACTTGTATATGTGTGTGTCGGGCCACGTTTGAGAGTATGTTAGGGCAGTTTCAAGTGTTGAGGGTTCTGCGGGAGACCCAGTGTGAGTGCTGTGTTGTGAGTGTGATAGTGTATGTGTGTGTGTGTGTGTGTGTGTTTGCGGGAAACCATTTTGTATGCCTGTAAGAAAAAGTCGATGGGTGTTTCTGTGTGTTTCTTGTGTATGTGTGTCTCGGGACAACGTTTTTGGGTATGTCAGGGCAGTTCCAAGTGGTGATGGCTCTGCAAGGAACAGTGTGAGTGCTGTGTTGTGAGTGTGACAGTGTGTGTGTGTGTGTTTGGGGGAACCCCACTGTGTCTGCCTGTAAGGAAATGTCGATGGGTGTTTGTGTGTGTTTCTTGTGTATCTGTGTTTCGGGAGCACGTATGTGAGCGTGTCAGGGCAGTTCCAAGTGTTCATGGCTCTGCTGGAGATCCAGTGTGAGTGCTGTGTTGTGAGGGTGTCATTGTGTGTGTGTGTGTGTGTGTGTGTGTGTTGCGGGAAACCATTTGTATGCCTGTAAGAAAAAGTCGATGGGTGTTTGTGTGTGTTTCTTCTGTATGTGTGTTTCGGGACCACGTTTGTGAATATGTTAGGTCAGTTCCAAGTGTCGATGGCTCTGCTGGAGACCCAGTGTGAGTGCTGTGTTGTGAGTGTGACAGTGTGTGTGTGTGTGTCTGTGTGTGTTTCGAAACCCCACTGTGTATGATTTTACGAAAAAGTCGATGGGTGTTTGGTTGTGTTTCTTGCGTATGTGTGTGTCGGGACCACGTTTTTGAGTATGTTAGGGCAGTTCGAAGTGTTGATGGTTATGCCGGAGACCCAATGTGAGTGCTGTGTTGTGAGTGTGACAGTTTGTGTGTGTGTGTCTGTGTGTGTGTTTCAGGGAAACCATTGTGTATGACTGTAAGAAAAAGTCGATGGGTGTTTGTGTGTTACTTGTATATGTGTGTGTCGGGCCACGTTTGAGAGTATGTTAGGGGAGTTTCAAGTGTTGAGGGTTCTGCGGGAGACCCAGTGTGAGTGCTGTGTTGTGAGTGTGATAGTGTATGTGTGTGTGTGTGTGTGTGTGTTTGCGGGAAACCATTTTGTATGCCTGTAAGAAAAAGTCGATGGGTGTTTCTGTGTGTTTCTTGTGTATGTGTGTCTCGGGACAACGTTTTTGGGTATGTCAGGGCAGTTCCAAGTGGTGATGGCTCTGCAAGGAACAGTGTGAGTGCTGTGTTGTGAGTGTGACAGTGTGTGTGTGTGTGTTTGGGGGAACCCCACTGTGTCTGCCTGTAAGGAAATGTCGATGGGTGTTTGTGTGTGTTTCTTGTGTATCTGTGTTTCGGGAGCACGTATGTGAGCGTGTCAGTGCAGTTCCAAGTGTTCATGGCTCTGCTGGAGATCCAGTGTGAGTGCTGTGTTGTGAGGGTGACATTGTGTGTGTGTGTGTGTGTGTGTGTGTTTGCGGGAAACCATTTGTATGCCTGTAAGAAAAAGTCGATGGGTGTTTGTGTGTGTTTCTTCTGTATGTGTGTTTCGGGACCACGTTTGTGAATATGTTAGGTCAGTTCCAAGTGTCGATGGCTCTGCTGGCGACCCAGTGTGAGTGCTGTGTTGTGAGTGTGACAGTGTGTGTGTGTGTGTCTGTGTGTGTTTCGAAACCCCACTGTGTATGCCTTTACGAAAAAGTCGATGGGTGTTTGGTTGTGTTTCTTGCGTATGTGTGTGTCGGGACCACGTTTTTGAGTATGTTAGGGCAGTTCGAAGTGTTGATGGTTATGCCGGAGACCCAATGTGAGTGCTGTGTTGTGAGTGTGACAGTTTGTGTGTGTGTGTCTGTGTGTGTGTTTCAGGGAAACCATTGTGTATGACTGTAAGAAAAAGTCGATGGGTGTTTGTGTGTTACTTGTATATGTGTGTGTCGGGCCACGTTTGAGAGTATGTTAGGGCAGTTTCAAGTGTTGAGGGTTCTGCGGCAGACCCAGTGTGAGTGCTGTGTTGTGAGTGTGATAGTGTCTGTGTGTGTGTGTGTGTGTGTTTGCGGGAAACCATTTTGTATGCCTGTAAGAAAAAGTCGATGGGTGTTTCTGTGTGTTTCTTGTGTATGTGTGTCTCGGGACAACGTATTTGGGTATGTCAGGGCTGTTCCAAGTGGTGATGGCTCTGCAAAGAACAGTGTGAGTGCTGTGTTGTGAGTGTGACAGTGTGTGTGTGTGTGTGTTTGGGGGAACCCCACTGTGTCTGCCTGTAAGGAAATGTCGATGGGTGTTTGTGTGTGTTTCTTGTGTATCTGTGTTTCGGGAGCACGTATGTGAGTATGTCAGGGCAGTTCCAAGTGTTCATGGCTCTGCTGGAGATCCAGTGTGAGTGCTGTGTTGTGAGGGTGACATTGTGTGTGTGTGTGTGTGTGTGTGTGTGTGTGTTGCGGGAAACCATTTGTATGCCTGTAAGAAAAAGTCGATGGGTGTTTGTGTGTGTTTCTTCTGTATGTGTGTTTCGGGACCACGTTTGTGAATATGTTAGGTCAGTTCCAAGTGTCGATGGCTCTGCTGGCGACCCAGTGTGAGTGCTGTGTTGTGAGTGTGACAGTGTGTGTGTGTGTGTCTGTGTGTGTTTCGAAACCCCACTGTGTATGCCTTTACGAAAAAGTCGATGGGTGTTTGGTTGTGTTTCTTGCGTATGTGTGTTCGGGACCACGTTTTTGAGTATGTTAGGGCAGTTCGAAGTGTTGATGGTTATGCCGGAGACCCAATGTGAGTGCTGTGTTGTGAGTGTGACAGTTTGTGTGTGTGTGTCTGTGTGTGTGTTTCAGGGAAACCATTGTGTATGACTGTAAGAAAAAGTCGATGGGTGTTTGTGTGTTACTTGTATATGTGTGTGTCGGGCCACGTTTGAGAGTATGTTAGGGCAGTTTCAAGTGTTGAGGGTTCTGCGGGAGACCCAGTGTGAGCGCTGTGTTGTGAGTGTGATAGTGTGTGTGTGTGTGTGTGTTTGCGGGAAACCATTTTGTATGCCTGTAAGAAAAAGTCGATGGGTGTTTCTGTGTGTTTCTTGTGTATGTGTGTCTCGGGACAACGTTTTTGGGTATGTCAGGGCAGTTCCAAGTGGTGATGGCTCTGCAAGGAAGAGTGTGAGTGCTGTGTTGTGAGTGTGACAGTGTGTGTGTGTGTGTTTGGGGGAACCCCACTGTGTCTGCCTGTAAGGAAATGTCGATGGGTGTTTGTGTGTGTTTCTTGTGTATCTGTGTTTCGGGAGCACGTATGTGAGCGTGTCAGTGCAGTTCCAAGTGTTCATGGCTCTGCTGGAGATCCAGTGTGAGTGCTGTGTTGTGAGGGTGACATTGTGTGTGTGTGTGTGTGTGTGTGTGTTTGCGGGAAACCATTTGTATGCCTGTAAGAAAAAGTCGATGGGTGTTTGTGTGTGTTTCTTCCGTATGTGTGTTTCGGGACCACGTTTGTGAATATGTTAGGTCAGTTCCAAGTGTCGATGGCTCTGCTGGCGACCCAGTGTGAGTGCTGTGTTGTGAGTGTGACAGTGTGTGTGTGTGTGTCTGTGTGTGTTTCGAAACCCCACTGTGTATGCCTTTACGAAAAAGTCGATGGGTGTTTGGTTGTGTTTCTTGCGTATGTGTGTGTCGGGACCACGTTTTTGAGTATGTTAGGGCAGTTCGAAGTGTTGATGGTTATGCCGGAGACCCAATGTGAGTGCTGTGTTGTGAGTGTGACAGTTTGTGTGTGTGTGTCTGTGTGTGTGTTTCAGGGAAACCATTGTGTATGACTGTAAGAAAAAGTCGATGGGTGTTTGTGTGTTACTTGTATATGTGTGTGTCGGGCCACGTTTGAGAGTATGTTAGGGCAGTTTCAAGTGTTGAGGGTTCTGCGGCAGACCCAGTGTGAGTGCTGTGTTGTGAGTGTGATAGTGTCTGTGTGTGTGTGTGTGTGTGTTTGCGGGAAACCATTTTGTATGCCTGTAAGAAAAAGTCGATGGGTGTTTCTGTGTGTTTCTTGTGTATGTGTGTCTCGGGACAACGTATTTGGGTATGTCAGGGCTGTTCCAAGTGGTGATGGCTCTGCAAAGAACAGTGTGAGTGCTGTGTTGTGAGTGTGACAGTGTGTGTGTGTGTGTGTTTGGGGGAACCCCACTGTGTCTGCCTGTAAGGAAATGTCGATGGGTGTTTGTGTGTGTTTCTTGTGTATCTGTGTTTCGGGAGCACGTATGTGAGTATGTCAGGGCAGTTCCAAGTGTTCATGGCTCTGCTGGAGATCCAGTGTGAGTGCTGTGTTGTGAGGGTGACATTGTGTGTGTGTGTGTGTGTGTGTGTGTGTGTTGCGGGAAACCATTTGTATGCCTGTAAGAAAAAGTCGATGGGTGTTTGTGTGTGTTTCTTCTGTATGTGTGTTTCGGGACCACGTTTGTGAATATGTTAGGTCAGTTCCAAGTGTCGATGGCTCTGCTGGCGACCCAGTGTGAGTGCTGTGTTGTGAGTGTGACAGTGTGTGTGTGTGTGTCTGTGTGTGTTTCGAAACCCCACTGTGTATGCCTTTACGAAAAAGTCGATGGGTGTTTGGTTGTGTTTCTTGCGTATGTGTGTTCGGGACCACGTTTTTGAGTATGTTAGGGCAGTTCGAAGTGTTGATGGTTATGCCGGAGACCCAATGTGAGTGCTGTGTTGTGAGTGTGACAGTTTGTGTGTGTGTGTCTGTGTGTGTGTTTCAGGGAAACCATTGTGTATGACTGTAAGAAAAAGTCGATGGGTGTTTGTGTGTTACTTGTATATGTGTGTGTCGGGCCACGTTTGAGAGTATGTTAGGGCAGTTTCAAGTGTTGAGGGTTCTGCGGGAGACCCAGTGTGAGCGCTGTGTTGTGAGTGTGATAGTGTGTGTGTGTGTGTGTGTTTGCGGGAAACCATTTTGTATGCCTGTAAGAAAAAGTCGATGGGTGTTTCTGTGTGTTTCTTGTGTATGTGTGTCTCGGGACAACGTTTTTGGGTATGTCAGGGCAGTTCCAAGTGGTGATGGCTCTGCAAGGAAGAGTGTGAGTGCTGTGTTGTGAGTGTGACAGTGTGTGTGTGTGTGTTTGGGGGAACCCCACTGTGTCTGCCTGTAAGGAAATGTCGATGGGTGTTTGTGTGTGTTTCTTGTGTATCTGTGTTTCGGGAGCACGTATGTGAGCGTGTCAGTGCAGTTCCAAGTGTTCATGGCTCTGCTGGAGATCCAGTGTGAGTGCTGTGTTGTGAGGGTGACATTGTGTGTGTGTGTGTGTGTGTGTGTGTTTGCGGGAAACCATTTGTATGCCTGTAAGAAAAAGTCGATGGGTGTTTGTGTGTGTTTCTTCCGTATGTGTGTTTCGGGACCACGTTTGTGAATATGTTAGGTCAGTTCCAAGTGTCGATGGCTCTGCTGGCGACCCAGTGTGAGTGCTGTGTTGTGAGTGTGACAGTGTGTGTGTGTGTGTCTGTGTGTGTTTCGAAACCCCACTGTGTATGCCTTTACGAAAAAGTCGATGGGTGTTTGGTTGTGGTTCTTGCGTATGTGTGTGTCGGGACCACGTTTTTGAGTATGTTAGGGCAGTTCGAAGTGTTGATGGTTATGCCGGAGACCCAATGTGAGTGCTGTGTTGTGAGTGTGACAGTTTGTGTGTGTGTGTCTGTGTGTGTGTTTCAGGGAAACCATTGTGTATGACTGTAAGAAAAAGTCGATGGGTGTTTGTGTGTTACTTGTATATGTGTGTGTCGGGCCACGTTTGAGAGTATGTTAGGGCAGTTTCAAGTGTTGAGGGTTCTGCGGGAGACCCAGTGTGAGTGCTGTGTTGTGAGTGTGATAGTGTATGTGTGTGTGTGTGTGTGTGTGTTTGCGGGAAACCATTTTGTATGCCTGTAAGAAAAAGTCGATGGGTGTTTCTGTGTGTTTCTTGTGTATGTGTGTCTCGGGACAACGTTTTTGGGTATGTCAGGGCAGTTCCAAGTGGTGATGGCTCTGCAAGGAACAGTGTGAGTGCTGTGTTGTGAGTGTGACAGTGTGTGTGTGTGTGTTTGGGGGAACCCCACTGTGTCTGCCTGTAAGGAAATGTCGATGGGTGTTTGTGTGTGTTTCTTGTGTATCTGTGTTTCGGGAGCACGTATGTGAGCGTGTCAGGGCAGTTCCAAGTGTTCATGGCTCTGCTGGAGATCCAGTGTGAGTGCTGTGTTGTGAGGGTGTCATTGTGTGTGTGTGTGTGTGTGTGTGTGTGTTGCGGGAAACCATTTGTATGCCTGTAAGAAAAAGTCGATGGGTGTTTGTGTGTGTTTCTTCTGTATGTGTGTTTCGGGACCACGTTTGTGAATATGTTAGGTCAGTTCCAAGTGTCGATGGCTCTGCTGGAGACCCAGTGTGAGTGCTGTGTTGTGAGTGTGACAGTGTGTGTGTGTGTGTCTGTGTGTGTTTCGAAACCCCACTGTGTATGATTTTACGAAAAAGTCGATGGGTGTTTGGTTGTGTTTCTTGCGTATGTGTGTGTCGGGACCACGTTTTTGAGTATGTTAGGGCAGTTCGAAGTGTTGATGGTTATGCCGGAGACCCAATGTGAGTGCTGTGTTGTGAGTGTGACAGTTTGTGTGTGTGTGTCTGTGTGTGTGTTTCAGGGAAACCATTGTGTATGACTGTAAGAAAAAGTCGATGGGTGTTTGTGTGTTACTTGTATATGTGTGTGTCGGGCCACGTTTGAGAGTATGTTAGGGGAGTTTCAAGTGTTGAGGGTTCTGCGGGAGACCCAGTGTGAGTGCTGTGTTGTGAGTGTGATAGTGTATGTGTGTGTGTGTGTGTGTGTGTTTGCGGGAAACCATTTTGTATGCCTGTAAGAAAAAGTCGATGGGTGTTTCTGTGTGTTTCTTGTGTATGTGTGTCTCGGGACAACGTTTTTGGGTATGTCAGGGCAGTTCCAAGTGGTGATGGCTCTGCAAGGAACAGTGTGAGTGCTGTGTTGTGAGTGTGACAGTGTGTGTGTGTGTGTTTGGGGGAACCCCACTGTGTCTGCCTGTAAGGAAATGTCGATGGGTGTTTGTGTGTGTTTCTTGTGTATCTGTGTTTCGGGAGCACGTATGTGAGCGTGTCAGTGCAGTTCCAAGTGTTCATGGCTCTGCTGGAGATCCAGTGTGAGTGCTGTGTTGTGAGGGTGACATTGTGTGTGTGTGTGTGTGTGTGTGTGTTTGCGGGAAACCATTTGTATGCCTGTAAGAAAAAGTCGATGGGTGTTTGTGTGTGTTTCTTCTGTATGTGTGTTTCGGGACCACGTTTGTGAATATGTTAGGTCAGTTCCAAGTGTCGATGGCTCTGCTGGCGACCCAGTGTGAGTGCTGTGTTGTGAGTGTGACAGTGTGTGTGTGTGTGTCTGTGTGTGTTTCGAAACCCCACTGTGTATGCCTTTACGAAAAAGTCGATGGGTGTTTGGTTGTGTTTCTTGCGTATGTGTGTGTCGGGACCACGTTTTTGAGTATGTTAGGGCAGTTCGAAGTGTTGATGGTTATGCCGGAGACCCAATGTGAGTGCTGTGTTGTGAGTGTGACAGTTTGTGTGTGTGTGTCTGTGTGTGTGTTTCAGGGAAACCATTGTGTATGACTGTAAGAAAAAGTCGATGGGTGTTTGTGTGTTACTTGTATATGTGTGTGTCGGGCCACGTTTGAGAGTATGTTAGGGCAGTTTCAAGTGTTGAGGGTTCTGCGGCAGACCCAGTGTGAGTGCTGTGTTGTGAGTGTGATAGTGTCTGTGTGTGTGTGTGTGTGTGTTTGCGGGAAACCATTTTGTATGCCTGTAAGAAAAAGTCGATGGGTGTTTCTGTGTGTTTCTTGTGTATGTGTGTCTCGGGACAACGTATTTGGGTATGTCAGGGCTGTTCCAAGTGGTGATGGCTCTGCAAAGAACAGTGTGAGTGCTGTGTTGTGAGTGTGACAGTGTGTGTGTGTGTGTGTTTGGGGGAACCCCACTGTGTCTGCCTGTAAGGAAATGTCGATGGGTGTTTGTGTGTGTTTCTTGTGTATCTGTGTTTCGGGAGCACGTATGTGAGTATGTCAGGGCAGTTCCAAGTGTTCATGGCTCTGCTGGAGATCCAGTGTGAGTGCTGTGTTGTGAGGGTGACATTGTGTGTGTGTGTGTGTGTGTGTGTGTGTGTGTTGCGGGAAACCATTTGTATGCCTGTAAGAAAAAGTCGATGGGTGTTTGTGTGTGTTTCTTCTGTATGTGTGTTTCGGGACCACGTTTGTGAATATGTTAGGTCAGTTCCAAGTGTCGATGGCTCTGCTGGCGACCCAGTGTGAGTGCTGTGTTGTGAGTGTGACAGTGTGTGTGTGTGTGTCTGTGTGTGTTTCGAAACCCCACTGTGTATGCCTTTACGAAAAAGTCGATGGGTGTTTGGTTGTGTTTCTTGCGTATGTGTGTTCGGGACCACGTTTTTGAGTATGTTAGGGCAGTTCGAAGTGTTGATGGTTATGCCGGAGACCCAATGTGAGTGCTGTGTTGTGAGTGTGACAGTTTGTGTGTGTGTGTCTGTGTGTGTGTTTCAGGGAAACCATTGTGTATGACTGTAAGAAAAAGTCGATGGGTGTTTGTGTGTTACTTGTATATGTGTGTGTCGGGCCACGTTTGAGAGTATGTTAGGGCAGTTTCAAGTGTTGAGGGTTCTGCGGGAGACCCAGTGTGAGCGCTGTGTTGTGAGTGTGATAGTGTGTGTGTGTGTGTGTGTTTGCGGGAAACCATTTTGTATGCCTGTAAGAAAAAGTCGATGGGTGTTTCTGTGTGTTTCTTGTGTATGTGTGTCTCGGGACAACGTTTTTGGGTATGTCAGGGCAGTTCCAAGTGGTGATGGCTCTGCAAGGAAGAGTGTGAGTGCTGTGTTGTGAGTGTGACAGTGTGTGTGTGTGTGTTTGGGGGAACCCCACTGTGTCTGCCTGTAAGGAAATGTCGATGGGTGTTTGTGTGTGTTTCTTGTGTATCTGTGTTTCGGGAGCACGTATGTGAGCGTGTCAGTGCAGTTCCAAGTGTTCATGGCTCTGCTGGAGATCCAGTGTGAGTGCTGTGTTGTGAGGGTGACATTGTGTGTGTGTGTGTGTGTGTGTGTGTTTGCGGGAAACCATTTGTATGCCTGTAAGAAAAAGTCGATGGGTGTTTGTGTGTGTTTCTTCCGTATGTGTGTTTCGGGACCACGTTTGTGAATATGTTAGGTCAGTTCCAAGTGTCGATGGCTCTGCTGGCGACCCAGTGTGAGTGCTGTGTTGTGAGTGTGACAGTGTGTGTGTGTGTGTCTGTGTGTGTTTCGAAACCCCACTGTGTATGCCTTTACGAAAAAGTCGATGGGTGTTTGGTTGTGGTTCTTGCGTATGTGTGTGTCGGGACCACGTTTTTGAGTATGTTAGGGCAGTTCGAAGTGTTGATGGTTATGCCGGAGACCCAATGTGAGTGCTGTGTTGTGAGTGTGACAGTTTGTGTGTGTGTGTCTGTGTGTGTGTTTCAGGGAAACCATTGTGTATGACTGTAAGAAAAAGTCGATGGGTGTTTGTGTGTTACTTGTATATGTGTGTGTCGGGCCACGTTTGAGAGTATGTTAGGGCAGTTTCAAGTGTTGAGGGTTCTGCGGGAGACCCAGTGTGAGTGCTGTGTTGTGAGTGTGATAGTGTATGTGTGTGTGTGTGTGTGTGTGTTTGCGGGAAACCATTTTGTATGCCTGTAAGAAAAAGTCGATGGGTGTTTCTGTGTGTTTCTTGTGTATGTGTGTCTCGGGACAACGTTTTTGGGTATGTCAGGGCAGTTCCAAGTGGTGATGGCTCTGCAAGGAACAGTGTGAGTGCTGTGTTGTGAGTGTGACAGTGTGTGTGTGTGTGTTTGGGGGAACCCCACTGTGTCTGCCTGTAAGGAAATGTCGATGGGTGTTTGTGTGTGTTTCTTCTGTATCTGTGTTTCGGGAGCACGTATGTGAGCGTGTCAGGGCAGTTCCAAGTGTTCATGGCTCTGCTGGAGATCCAGTGTGAGTGCTGTGTTGTGAGGGTGTCATTGTGTGTGTGTGTGTGTGTGTGTGTGTGTTGCGGGAAACCATTTGTATGCCTGTAAGAAAAAGTCGATGGGTGTTTGTGTGTGTTTCTTCTGTATGTGTGTTTCGGGACCACGTTTGTGAATATGTTAGGTCAGTTCCAAGTGTCGATGGCTCTGCTGGAGACCCAGTGTGAGTGCTGTGTTGTGAGTGTGACAGTGTGTGTGTGTGTGTCTGTGTGTGTTTCGAAACCCCACTGTGTATGATTTTACGAAAAAGTCGATGGGTGTTTGGTTGTGTTTCTTGCGTATGTGTGTGTCGGGACCACGTTTTTGAGTATGTTAGGGCAGTTCGAAGTGTTGATGGTTATGCCGGAGACCCAATGTGAGTGCTGTGTTGTGAGTGTGACAGTTTGTGTGTGTGTGTCTGTGTGTGTGTTTCAGGGAAACCATTGTGTATGACTGTAAGAAAAAGTCGATGGGTGTTTGTGTGTTACTTGTATATGTGTGTGTCGGGCCACGTTTGAGAGTATGTTAGGGGAGTTTCAAGTGTTGAGGGTTCTGCGGGAGACCCAGTGTGAGTGCTGTGTTGTGAGTGTGATAGTGTATGTGTGTGTGTGTGTGTGTGTGTTTGCGGGAAACCATTTTGTATGCCTGTAAGAAAAAGTCGATGGGTGTTTCTGTGTGTTTCTTGTGTATGTGTGTCTCGGGACAACGTTTTTGGGTATGTCAGGGCAGTTCCAAGTGGTGATGGCTCTGCAAGGAACAGTGTGAGTGCTGTGTTGTGAGTGTGACAGTGTGTGTGTGTGTGTTTGGGGGAACCCCACTGTGTCTGCCTGTAAGGAAATGTCGATGGGTGTTTGTGTGTGTTTCTTGTGTATCTGTGTTTCGGGAGCACGTATGTGAGCGTGTCAGTGCAGTTCCAAGTGTTCATGGCTCTGCTGGAGATCCAGTGTGAGTGCTGTGTTGTGAGGGTGACATTGTGTGTGTGTGTGTGTGTGTGTGTGTTTGCGGGAAACCATTTGTATGCCTGTAAGAAAAAGTCGATGGGTGTTTGTGTGTGTTTCTTCTGTATGTGTGTTTCGGGACCACGTTTGTGAATATGTTAGGTCAGTTCCAAGTGTCGATGGCTCTGCTGGCGACCCAGTGTGAGTGCTGTGTTGTGAGTGTGACAGTGTGTGTGTGTGTGTCTGTGTGTGTTTCGAAACCCCACTGTGTATGCCTTTACGAAAAAGTCGATGGGTGTTTGGTTGTGTTTCTTGCGTATGTGTGTGTCGGGACCACGTTTTTGAGTATGTTAGGGCAGTTCGAAGTGTTGATGGTTATGCCGGAGACCCAATGTGAGTGCTGTGTTGTGAGTGTGACAGTTTGTGTGTGTGTGTCTGTGTGTGTGTTTCAGGGAAACCATTGTGTATGACTGTAAGAAAAAGTCGATGGGTGTTTGTGTGTTACTTGTATATGTGTGTGTCGGGCCACGTTTGAGAGTATGTTAGGGCAGTTTCAAGTGTTGAGGGTTCTGCGGCAGACCCAGTGTGAGTGCTGTGTTGTGAGTGTGATAGTGTCTGTGTGTGTGTGTGTGTGTGTTTGCGGGAAACCATTTTGTATGCCTGTAAGAAAAAGTCGATGGGTGTTTCTGTGTGTTTCTTGTGTATGTGTGTCTCGGGACAACGTATTTGGGTATGTCAGGGCTGTTCCAAGTGGTGATGGCTCTGCAAAGAACAGTGTGAGTGCTGTGTTGTGAGTGTGACAGTGTGTGTGTGTGTGTGTTTGGGGGAACCCCACTGTGTCTGCCTGTAAGGAAATGTCGATGGGTGTTTGTGTGTGTTTCTTGTGTATCTGTGTTTCGGGAGCACGTATGTGAGTATGTCAGGGCAGTTCCAAGTGTTCATGGCTCTGCTGGAGATCCAGTGTGAGTGCTGTGTTGTGAGGGTGACATTGTGTGTGTGTGTGTGTGTGTGTGTGTGTTGCGGGAAACCATTTGTATGCCTGTAAGAAAAAGTCGATGGGTGTTTGTGTGTGTTTCTTCTGTATGTGTGTTTCGGGACCACGTTTGTGAATATGTTAGGTCAGTTCCAAGTGTCGATGGCTCTGCTGGCGACCCAGTGTGAGTGCTGTGTTGTGAGTGTGACAGTGTGTGTGTGTGTGTCTGTGTGTGTTTCGAAACCCCACTGTGTATGCCTTTACGAAAAAGTCGATGGGTGTTTGGTTGTGTTTCTTGCGTATGTGTGTTCGGGACCACGTTTTTGAGTATGTTAGGGCAGTTCGAAGTGTTGATGGTTATGCCGGAGACCCAATGTGAGTGCTGTGTTGTGAGTGTGACAGTTTGTGTGTGTGTGTCTGTGTGTGTGTTTCAGGGAAACCATTGTGTATGACTGTAAGAAAAAGTCGATGGGTGTTTGTGTGTTACTTGTATATGTGTGTGTCGGGCCACGTTTGAGAGTATGTTAGGGCAGTTTCAAGTGTTGAGGGTTCTGCGGGAGACCCAGTGTGAGCGCTGTGTTGTGAGTGTGATAGTGTGTGTGTGTGTGTGTGTTTGCGGGAAACCATTTTGTATGCCTGTAAGAAAAAGTCGATGGGTGTTTCTGTGTGTTTCTTGTGTATGTGTGTCTCGGGACAACGTTTTTGGGTATGTCAGGGCAGTTCCAAGTGGTGATGGCTCTGCAAGGAAGAGTGTGAGTGCTGTGTTGTGAGTGTGACAGTGTGTGTGTGTGTGTTTGGGGGAACCCCACTGTGTCTGCCTGTAAGGAAATGTCGATGGGTGTTTGTGTGTGTTTCTTGTGTATCTGTGTTTCGGGAGCACGTATGTGAGCGTGTCAGTGCAGTTCCAAGTGTTCATGGCTCTGCTAGAGATCCAGTGTGAGTGCTGTGTTGTGAGGGTGACATTGTGTGTGTGTGTGTGTGTGTGTGTGTTTGCGGGAAACCATTTGTATGCCTGTAAGAAAAAGTCGATGGGTGTTTGTGTGTGTTTCTTCCGTATGTGTGTTTCGGGACCACGTTTGTGAATATGTTAGGTCAGTTCCAAGTGTCGATGGCTCTGCTGGCGACCCAGTGTGAGTGCTGTGTTGTGAGTGTGACAGTGTGTGTGTGTGTGTCTGTGTGTGTTTCGAAACCCCACTGTGTATGCCTTTACGAAAAAGTCGATGGGTGTTTGGTTGTGGTTCTTGCGTATGTGTGTGTCGGGACCACGTTTTTGAGTATGTTAGGGCAGTTCGAAGTGTTGATGGTTATGCCGGAGACCCAATGTGAGTGCTGTGTTGTGAGTGTGACAGTTTGTGTGTGTGTGTCTGTGTGTGTGTTTCAGGGAAACCATTGTGTATGACTGTAAGAAAAAGTCGATGGGTGTTTGTGTGTTACTTGTATATGTGTGTGTCGGGCCACGTTTGAGAGTATGTTAGGGCAGTTTCAAGTGTTGAGGGTTCTGCGGGAGACCCAGTGTGAGTGCTGTGTTGTGAGTGTGATAGTGTATGTGTGTGTGTGTGTGTGTGTGTTTGCGGGAAACCATTTTGTATGCCTGTAAGAAAAAGTCGATGGGTGTTTCTGTGTGTTTCTTGTGTATGTGTGTCTCGGGACAACGTTTTTGGGTATGTCAGGGCAGTTCCAAGTGGTGATGGCTCTGCAAGGAACAGTGTGAGTGCTGTGTTGTGAGTGTGACAGTGTGTGTGTGTGTGTTTGGGGGAACCCCACTGTGTCTGCCTGTAAGGAAATGTCGATGGGTGTTTGTGTGTGTTTCTTCTGTATCTGTGTTTCGGGAGCACGTATGTGAGCGTGTCAGGGCAGTTCCAAGTGTTCATGGCTCTGCTGGAGATCCAGTGTGAGTGCTGTGTTGTGAGGGTGACATTGTGTGTGTGTGTGTGTGTGTGTGTGTTTGCGGGAAACCATTTGTATGCCTGTAAGAAAAAGTCGATGGGTGTTTGTGTGTGTTTCTTCTGTATGTGTGTTTCGGGACCACGTTTGTGAATATGTTAGGTCAGTTCCAAGTGTCGATGGCTCTGCTGGCGACCCAGTGTGAGTGCTGTGTTGTGAGTGTGACAGTGTGTGTGTGTGTGTCTGTGTGTGTTTCGAAACCCCACTGTGTATGCCTTTACGAAAAACTCGATGGGTGTTTGGTTGTGTTTCTTGCGTATGTGTGTGTCGGGACCACGTTTTTGAGTATGTTAGGGCAGTTCGAAGTGTTGATGGTTATGCCGGAGACCCAATGTGAGTGCTGTGTTGTGAGTGTGACAGTTTCTGTGTGTGTGTCTGTGTGTGTGTTTCAGGGAAACCATTGTGTATGACTGTAAGAAAAAGTCGATGGGTGTTTGTGTGTTACTTGTATATGTGTGTGTCGGGCCACGTTTGAGAGTATGTTAGGGCAGTTTCAAGTGTTGAGGGTTCTGCGGGAGACCCAGTGTGAGTGCTGTGTTGTGAGTGTGATAGTGTATGTGTGTGTGTGTGTGTGTGTTTGCGGGAAACCATTTTGTATGCCTGTAAGAAAAAGTCGATGGGTGTTTCTGTGTGTTTCTTGTGTATGTGTGTCTCGGG
Source organism: Ursus arctos (assembly GCF_023065955.2). NCBI lineage: Eukaryota > Metazoa > Chordata > Mammalia > Carnivora > Ursidae > Ursus > Ursus arctos. The sequence continues at coordinate 21,467,164 of NC_079874.1, forward strand.
ACAACGTATTTGGGTATGTCAGGGCTGTTCCAACTGGTGATGGCTCTGCAAAGAACAGTGTGAGTGCTGTGTTGTGAGTGTGACAGTGTGTGTGTGTGTGTGTTTGGGGGAACCCCACTGTGTCTGCCTGTAAGGAAATGTCGATGGGTGTTTGTGTGTGTTTCTTGTGTATCTGTGTTTCGGGAGCACGTATGTGAGTATGTCAGGGCAGTTCCAAGTGTTCATGGCTCTGCTGGAGATCCAGTGTGAGTGCTGTGTTGTGAGGGTGACATTGTGTGTGTGTGTGTGTGTGTGTGTGTGTTGCGGGAAACCATTTGTATGCCTGTAAGAAAAAGTCGATGGGTGTTTGTGTGTGTTTCTTCTGTATGTGTGTTTCGGGACCACGTTTGTGAATATGTTAGGTCAGTTCCAAGTGTCGATGGCTCTGCTGGCGACCCAGTGTGAGTACTGTGTTGTGAGTGTGACAGTGTGTGTGTGTGTGTCTGTGTGTGTTTCGAAACCCCACTGTGTATGCCTTTACGAAAAAGTCGATGGGTGTTTGGTTGTGTTTCTTGCGTATGTGTGTGTCGGGACCACGTTTTTGAGTATGTTAGGGCAGTTCGAAGTGTTGATGGTTATGCCGGAGACCCAATGTGAGTGCTGTGTTGTGAGTGTGACAGTTTGTGTGTGTGTGTCTGTGTGTGTGTTTCAGGGAAACCATTGTGTATGACTGTAAGAAAAAGTCGATGGGTGTTTGTGTGTTACTTGTATATGTGTGTGTCGGGCCACGTTTGAGAGTATGTTAGGGCAGTTTCAAGTGTTGAGGGTTCTGCGGGAGACCCAGTGTGAGTGCTGTGTTGTGAGTGTGATAGTGTCTGTGTGTGTGTGTGTGTGTGTTTGCGGGAAACCATTTTGTATGCCTGTAAGAAAAAGTCGATGGGTGTTTCTGTGTGTTTCTTGTGTATGTGTGTCTCGGGACAACGTATTTGGGTATGTCAGGGCTGTTCCAAGTGGTGATGGCTCTGCAAAGAACAGTGTGAGTGCTGTGTTGTGAGTGTGACAGTGTGTGTGTGTGTGTGTTTGGGGGAACCCCACTGTGTCTGCCTGTAAGGAAATGTCGATGGGTGTTTGTGTGTGTTTCTTGTGTATCTGTGTTTCGGGAGCACGTATGTGAGTATGTCAGGGCAGTTCCAAGTGTTCATGGCTCTGCTGGAGATCCAGTGTGAGTGCTGTGTTGTGAGGGTGACATTGTGTGTGTGTGTGTGTGTGTGTGTGTGTGTTGCGGGAAACCATTTGTATGCCTGTAAGAAAAAGTCGATGGGTGTTTGTGTGTGTTTCTTCTGTATGTGTGTTTCGGGACCACGTTTGTGAATATGTTAGGTCAGTTCCAAGTGTCGATGGCTCTGCTGGCGACCCAGTGTGAGTGCTGTGTTGTGAGTGTGACAGTGTGTGTGTGTGTGTCTGTGTGTGTTTCGAAACCCCACTGTGTATGCCTTTACGAAAAAGTCGATGGGTGTTTGGTTGTGTTTCTTGCGTATGTGTGTGTCGGGACCACGTTTTTGAGTATGTTAGGGCAGTTCGAAGTGTTGATGGTTATGCCGGAGACCCAATGTGAGTGCTGTGTTGTGAGTGTGACAGTTTGTGTGTGTGTGTCTGTGTGTGTGTTTCAGGGAAACCATTGTGTATGACTGTAAGAAAAAGTCGATGGGTGTTTGTGTGTTACTTGTATATGTGTGTGTCGGGCCACGTTTGAGAGTATGTTAGGGCAGTTTCAAGTGTTGAGGGTTCTGCGGGAGACCCAGTGTGAGCGCTGTGTTGTGAGTGTGATAGTGTGTGTGTGTGTGTGTGTTTGCGGGAAACCATTTTGTATGCCTGTAAGAAAAAGTCGATGGGTGTTTCTGTGTGTTTCTTGTGTATGTGTGTCTCGGGACAACGTTTTTGGGTATGTCAGGGCAGTTCCAAGTGGTGATGGCTCTGCAAGGAAGAGTGTGAGTGCTGTGTTGTGAGTGTGACAGTGTGTGTGTGTGTGTTTGGGGGAACCCCACTGTGTCTGCCTGTAAGGAAATGTCGATGGGTGTTTGTGTGTGTTTCTTGTGTATCTGTGTTTCGGGAGCACGTATGTGAGCGTGTCAGTGCAGTTCCAAGTGTTCATGGCTCTGCTGGAGATCCAGTGTGAGTGCTGTGTTGTGAGGGTGACATTGTGTGTGTGTGTGTGTGTGTGTGTGTTTGCGGGAAACCATTTGTATGCCTGTAAGAAAAAGTCGATGGGTGTTTGTGTGTGTTTCTTCCGTATGTGTGTTTCGGGACCACGTTTGTGAATATGTTAGGTCAGTTCCAAGTGTCGATGGCTCTGCTGGCGACCCAGTGTGAGTGCTGTGTTGTGAGTGTGACAGTGTGTGTGTGTGTGTCTGTGTGTGTTTCGAAACCCCACTGTGTATGCCTTTACGAAAAAGTCGATGGGTGTTTGGTTGTGTTTCTTGCGTATGTGTGTGTCGGGACCACGTTTTTGAGTATGTTAGGGCAGTTCGAAGTGTTGATGGTTATGCCGGAGACCCAATGTGAGTGCTGTGTTGTGAGTGTGACAGTTTGTGTGTGTGTGTCTGTGTGTGTGTTTCAGGGAAACCATTGTGTATGACTGTAAGAAAAAGTCGATGGGTGTTTGTGTGTTACTTGTATATGTGTGTGTCGGGCCACGTTTGAGAGTATGTTAGGGCAGTTTCAAGTGTTGAGGGTTCTGCGGCAGACCCAGTGTGAGTGCTGTGTTGTGAGTGTGATAGTGTCTGTGTGTGTGTGTGTGTGTGTTTGCGGGAAACCATTTTGTATGCCTGTAAGAAAAAGTCGATGGGTGTTTCTGTGTGTTTCTTGTGTATGTGTGTCTCGGGACAACGTATTTGGGTATGTCAGGGCTGTTCCAAGTGGTGATGGCTCTGCAAAGAACAGTGTGAGTGCTGTGTTGTGAGTGTGACAGTGTGTGTGTGTGTGTGTTTGGGGGAACCCCACTGTGTCTGCCTGTAAGGAAATGTCGATGGGTGTTTGTGTGTGTTTCTTGTGTATCTGTGTTTCGGGAGCACGTATGTGAGTATGTCAGGGCAGTTCCAAGTGTTCATGGCTCTGCTGGAGATCCAGTGTGAGTGCTGTGTTGTGAGGGTGACATTGTGTGTGTGTGTGTGTGTGTGTGTGTGTGTTGTGGGAAACCATTTGTATGCCTGTAAGAAAAAGTCGATGGGTGTTTGTGTGTGTTTCTTCTGTATGTGTGTTTCGGGACCACGTTTGTGAATATGTTAGGTCAGTTCCAAGTGTCGATGGCTCTGCTGGCGACCCAGTGTGAGTGCTGTGTTGTGAGTGTGACAGTGTGTGTGTGTGTGTCTGTGTGTGTTTCGAAACCCCACTGTGTATGCCTTTACGAAAAAGTCGATGGGTGTTTGGTTGTGTTTCTTGCGTATGTGTGTTCGGGACCACGTTTTTGAGTATGTTAGGGCAGTTCGAAGTGTTGATGGTTATGCCGGAGACCCAATGTGAGTGCTGTGTTGTGAGTGTGACAGTTTGTGTGTGTGTGTCTGTGTGTGTGTTTCAGGGAAACCATTGTGTATGACTGTAAGAAAAAGTCGATGGGTGTTTGTGTGTTACTTGTATATGTGTGTGTCGGGCCACGTTTGAGAGTATGTTAGGGCAGTTTCAAGTGTTGAGGGTTCTGCGGGAGACCCAGTGTGAGTGCTGTGTTGTGAGTGTGATAGTGTATGTGTGTGTGTGTGTGTGTGTGTTTGCGGGAAACCATTTTGTATGCCTGTAAGAAAAAGTCGATGGGTGTTTCTGTGTGTTTCTTGTGTATGTGTGTCTCGGGACAACGTTTTTGGGTATGTCAGGGCAGTTCCAAGTGGTGATGGCTCTGCAAGGAACAGTGTGAGTGCTGTGTTGTGAGTGTGACAGTGTGTGTGTGTGTGTTTGGGGGAACCCCACTGTGTCTGCCTGTAAGGAAATGTCGATGGGTGTTTGTGTGTGTTTCTTCTGTATCTGTGTTTCGGGAGCACGTATGTGAGCGTGTCAGGGCAGTTCCAAGTGTTCATGGCTCTGCTGGAGATCCAGTGTGAGTGCTGTGTTGTGAGGGTGACATTGTGTGTGTGTGTGTGTGTGTGTGTGTTTGCGGGAAACCATTTGTATGCCTGTAAGAAAAAGTCGATGGGTGTTTGTGTGTGTTTCTTCTGTATGTGTGTTTCGGGACCACGTTTGTGAATATGTTAGGTCAGTTCCAAGTGTCGATGGCTCTGCTGGCGACCCAGTGTGAGTGCTGTGTTGTGAGTGTGACAGTGTGTGTGTGTGTGTCTGTGTGTGTTTCGAAACCCCACTGTGTATGCCTTTACGAAAAACTCGATGGGTGTTTGGTTGTGTTTCTTGCGTATGTGTGTGTCGGGACCACGTTTTTGAGTATGTTAGGGCAGTTCGAAGTGTTGATGGTTATGCCGGAGACCCAATGTGAGTGCTGTGTTGTGAGTGTGACAGTTTGTGTGTGTGTGTCTGTGTGTGTGTTTCAGGGAAACCATTGTGTATGACTGTAAGAAAAAGTCGATGGGTGTTTGTGTGTTACTTGTATATGTGTGTGTCGGGCCACGTTTGAGAGTATGTTAGGGCAGTTTCAAGTGTTGAGGGTTCTGCGGGAGACCCAGTGTGAGTGCTGTGTTGTGAGTGTGATAGTGTATGTGTGTGTGTGTGTGTGTGTTTGCGGGAAACCATTTTGTATGCCTGTAAGAAAAAGTCGATGGGTGTTTCTGTGTGTTTCTTGTGTATGTGTGTCTCGGGACAACGTATTTGGGTATGTCAGGGCTGTTCCAAGTGGTGATGGCTCTGCAAAGAACAGTGTGAGTGCTGTGTTGTGAGTGTGACAGTGTGTGTGTGTGTGTGTTTGGGGGAACCCCACTGTGTCTGCCTGTAAGGAAATGTCGATGGGTGTTTGTGTGTGTTTCTTGTGTATCTGTGTTTCGGGAGCACGTATGTGAGTATGTCAGGGCAGTTCCAAGTGTTCATGGCTCTGCTGGAGATCCAGTGTGAGTGCTGTGTTGTGAGGGTGACATTGTGTGTGTGTGTGTGTGTGTGTGTGTGTGTTGCGGGAAACCATTTGTATGCCTGTAAGAAAAAGTCGATGGGTGTTTGTGTGTGTTTCTTCTGTATGTGTGTTTCGGGACCACGTTTGTGAATATGTTAGGTCAGTTCCAAGTGTCGATGGCTCTGCTGGCGACCCAGTGTGAGTGCTGTGTTGTGAGTGTGACAGTGTGTGTGTGTGTGTCTGTGTGTGTTTCGAAACCCCACTGTGTATGCCTTTACGAAAAAGTCGATGGGTGTTTGGTTGTGTTTCTTGCGTATGTGTGTGTCGGGACCACGTTTTTGAGTATGTTAGGGCAGTTCGAAGTGTTGATGGTTATGCCGGAGACCCAATGTGAGTGCTGTGTTGTGAGTGTGACAGTTTGTGTGTGTGTGTCTGTGTGTGTGTTTCAGGGAAACCATTGTGTATGACTGTAAGAAAAAGTCGATGGGTGTTTGTGTGTTACTTGTATATGTGTGTGTCGGGCCACGTTTGAGAGTATGTTAGGGCAGTTTCAAGTGTTGAGGGTTCTGCGGGAGACCCAGTGTGAGCGCTGTGTTGTGAGTGTGATAGTGTGTGTGTGTGTGTGTGTTTGCGGGAAACCATTTTGTATGCCTGTAAGAAAAAGTCGATGGGTGTTTCTGTGTGTTTCTTGTGTATGTGTGTCTCGGGACAACGTTTTTGGGTATGTCAGGGCAGTTCCAAGTGGTGATGGCTCTGCAAGGAAGAGTGTGAGTGCTGTGTTGTGAGTGTGACAGTGTGTGTGTGTGTGTTTGGGGGAACCCCACTGTGTCTGCCTGTAAGGAAATGTCGATGGGTGTTTGTGTGTGTTTCTTGTGTATCTGTGTTTCGGGAGCACGTATGTGAGCGTGTCAGTGCAGTTCCAAGTGTTCATGGCTCTGCTGGAGATCCAGTGTGAGTGCTGTGTTGTGAGGGTGACATTGTGTGTGTGTGTGTGTGTGTGTGTGTGTTTGCGGGAAACCATTTGTATGCCTGTAAGAAAAAGTCGATGGGTGTTTGTGTGTGTTTCTTCTGTATGTGTGTTTCGGGACCACGTTTGTGAATATGTTAGGTCAGTTCCAAGTGTCGATGGCTCTGCTGGCGACCCAGTGTGAGTGCTGTGTTGTGAGTGTGACAGTGTGTGTGTGTGTGTCTGTGTGTGTTTCGAAACCCCACTGTGTATGCCTTTACGAAAAAGTCGATGGGTGTTTGGTTGTGTTTCTTGCGTATGTGTGTGTCGGGACCACGTTTTTGAGTATGTTAGGGCAGTTCGAAGTGTTGATGGTTATGCCGGAGACCCAATGTGAGTGCTGTGTTGTGAGTGTGACAGTTTGTGTGTGTGTGTCTGTGTGTGTGTTTCAGGGAAACCATTGTGTATGACTGTAAGAAAAAGTCGATGGGTGTTTGTGTGTTACTTGTATATGTGTGTGTCGGGCCACGTTTGAGAGTATGTTAGGGCAGTTTCAAGTGTTGAGGGTTCTGCGGGAGACCCAGTGTGAGTGCTGTGTTGTGAGTGTGATAGTGTATGTGTGTGTGTGTGTGTGTTTGCGGGAAACCATTTTGTATGCCTGTAAGAAAAAGTCGATGGGTGTTTCTGTGTGTTTCTTGTGTATGTGTGTCTCGGGACAACGTATTTGGGTATGTCAGGGCTGTTCCAAGTGGTGATGGCTCTGCAAAGAACAGTGTGAGTGCTGTGTTGTGAGTGTGACAGTGTGTGTGTGTGTGTGTTTGGGGGAACCCCACTGTGTCTGCCTGTAAGGAAATGTCGATGGGTGTTTGTGTGTGTTTCTTGTGTATCTGTGTTTCGGGAGCACGTATGTGAGTATGTCAGGGCAGTTCCAAGTGTTCATGGCTCTGCTGGAGATCCAGTGTGAGTGCTGTGTTGTGAGGGTGACATTGTGTGTGTGTGTGTGTGTGTGTGTGTGTGTTGTGGGAAACCATTTGTATGCCTGTAAGAAAAAGTCGATGGGTGTTTGTGTGTGTTTCTTCTGTATGTGTGTTTCGGGACCACGTTTGTGAATATGTTAGGTCAGTTCCAAGTGTCGATGGCTCTGCTGGCGACCCAGTGTGAGTGCTGTGTTGTGAGTGTGACAGTGTGTGTGTGTGTGTCTGTGTGTGTTTCGAAACCCCACTGTGTATGCCTTTACGAAAAAGTCGATGGGTGTTTGGTTGTGTTTCTTGCGTATGTGTGTTCGGGACCACGTTTTTGAGTATGTTAGGGCAGTTCGAAGTGTTGATGGTTATGCCGGAGACCCAATGTGAGTGCTGTGTTGTGAGTGTGACAGTTTGTGTGTGTGTGTCTGTGTGTGTGTTTCAGGGAAACCATTGTGTATGACTGTAAGAAAAAGTCGATGGGTGTTTGTGTGTTACTTGTATATGTGTGTGTCGGGCCACGTTTGAGAGTATGTTAGGGCAGTTTCAAGTGTTGAGGGTTCTGCGGGAGACCCAGTGTGAGTGCTGTGTTGTGAGTGTGATAGTGTATGTGTGTGTGTGTGTGTGTGTGTTTGCGGGAAACCATTTTGTATGCCTGTAAGAAAAAGTCGATGGGTGTTTCTGTGTGTTTCTTGTGTATGTGTGTCTCGGGACAACGTTTTTGGGTATGTCAGGGCAGTTCCAAGTGGTGATGGCTCTGCAAGGAACAGTGTGAGTGCTGTGTTGTGAGTGTGACAGTGTGTGTGTGTGTGTTTGGGGGAACCCCACTGTGTCTGCCTGTAAGGAAATGTCGATGGGTGTTTGTGTGTGTTTCTTCTGTATCTGTGTTTCGGGAGCACGTATGTGAGCGTGTCAGGGCAGTTCCAAGTGTTCATGGCTCTGCTGGAGATCCAGTGTGAGTGCTGTGTTGTGAGGGTGACATTGTGTGTGTGTGTGTGTGTGTGTGTGTGTTTGCGGGAAACCATTTGTATGCCTGTAAGAAAAAGTCGATGGGTGTTTGTGTGTGTTTCTTCTGTATGTGTGTTTCGGGACCACGTTTGTGAATATGTTAGGTCAGTTCCAAGTGTCGATGGCTCTGCTGGCGACCCAGTGTGAGTGCTGTGTTGTGAGTGTGACAGTGTGTGTGTGTGTGTCTGTGTGTGTTTCGAAACCCCACTGTGTATGCCTTTACGAAAAACTCGATGGGTGTTTGGTTGTGTTTCTTGCGTATGTGTGTGTCGGGACCACGTTTTTGAGTATGTTAGGGCAGTTCGAAGTGTTGATGGTTATGCCGGAGACCCAATGTGAGTGCTGTGTTGTGAGTGTGACAGTTTGTGTGTGTGTGTCTGTGTGTGTGTTTCAGGGAAACCATTGTGTATGACTGTAAGAAAAAGTCGATGGGTGTTTGTGTGTTACTTGTATATGTGTGTGTCGGGCCACGTTTGAGAGTATGTTAGGGCAGTTTCAAGTGTTGAGGGTTCTGCGGGAGACCCAGTGTGAGTGCTGTGTTGTGAGTGTGATAGTGTATGTGTGTGTGTGTGTGTGTGTTTGCGGGAAACCATTTTGTATGCCTGTAAGAAAAAGTCGATGGGTGTTTCTGTGTGTTTCTTGTGTATGTGTGTCTCGGGACAACGTATTTGGGTATGTCAGGGCTGTTCCAAGTGGTGATGGCTCTGCAAAGAACAGTGTGAGTGCTGTGTTGTGAGTGTGACAGTGTGTGTGTGTGTGTGTTTGGGGGAACCCCACTGTGTCTGCCTGTAAGGAAATGTCGATGGGTGTTTGTGTGTGTTTCTTGTGTATCTGTGTTTCGGGAGCACGTATGTGAGTATGTCAGGGCAGTTCCAAGTGTTCATGGCTCTGCTGGAGATCCAGTGTGAGTGCTGTGTTGTGAGGGTGACATTGTGTGTGTGTGTGTGTGTGTGTGTGTGTGTTGCGGGAAACCATTTGTATGCCTGTAAGAAAAAGTCGATGGGTGTTTGTGTGTGTTTCTTCTGTATGTGTGTTTCGGGACCACGTTTGTGAATATGTTAGGTCAGTTCCAAGTGTCGATGGCTCTGCTGGCGACCCAGTGTGAGTGCTGTGTTGTGAGTGTGACAGTGTGTGTGTGTGTGTCTGTGTGTGTTTCGAAACCCCACTGTGTATGCCTTTACGAAAAAGTCGATGGGTGTTTGGTTGTGTTTCTTGCGTATGTGTGTTCGGGACCACGTTTTTGAGTATGTTAGGGCAGTTCGAAGTGTTGATGGTTATGCCGGAGACCCAATGTGAGTGCTGTGTTGTGAGTGTGACAGTTTGTGTGTGTGTGTCTGTGTGTGTGTTTCAGGGAAACCATTGTGTATGACTGTAAGAAAAAGTCGATGGGTGTTTGTGTGTTACTTGTATATGTGTGTGTCGGGCCACGTTTGAGAGTATGTTAGGGCAGTTTCAAGTGTTGAGGGTTCTGCGGGAGACCCAGTGTGAGTGCTGTGTTGTGAGTGTGATAGTGTCTGTGTGTGTGTGTGTGTGTGTTTGCGGGAAACCATTTTGTATGCCTGTAAGAAAAAGTCGATGGGTGTTTCTGTGTGTTTCTTGTGTATGTGTGTCTCGGGACAACGTATTTGGGTATGTCAGGGCTGTTCCAAGTGGTGATGGCTCTGCAAAGAACAGTGTGAGTGCTGTGTTGTGAGTGTGACAGTGTGTGTGTGTGTGTGTTTGGGGGAACCCCACTGTGTCTGCCTGTAAGGAAATGTCGATGGGTGTTTGTGTGTGTTTCTTGTGTATCTGTGTTTCGGGAGCACGTATGTGAGTATGTCAGGGCAGTTCCAAGTGTTCATGGCTCTGCTGGAGATCCAGTGTGAGTGCTGTGTTGTGAGGGTGACATTGTGTGTGTGTGTGTGTGTGTGTGTGTGTGTTGCGGGAAACCATTTGTATGCCTGTAAGAAAAAGTCGATGGGTGTTTGTGTGTGTTTCTTCTGTATGTGTGTTTCGGGACCACGTTTGTGAATATGTTAGGTCAGTTCCAAGTGTCGATGGCTCTGCTGGCGACCCAGTGTGAGTGCTGTGTTGTGAGTGTGACAGTGTGTGTGTGTGTGTCTGTGTGTGTTTCGAAACCCCACTGTGTATGCCTTTACGAAAAAGTCGATGGGTGTTTGGTTGTGTTTCTTGCGTATGTGTGTTCGGGACCACGTTTTTGAGTATGTTAGGGCAGTTCGAAGTGTTGATGGTTATGCCGGAGACCCAATGTGAGTGCTGTGTTGTGAGTGTGACAGTTTGTGTGTGTGTGTCTGTGTGTGTGTTTCAGGGAAACCATTGTGTATGACTGTAAGAAAAAGTCGATGGGTGTTTGTGTGTTACTTGTATATGTGTGTGTCGGGCCACGTTTGAGAGTATGTTAGGGCAGTTTCAAGTGTTGAGGGTTCTGCGGGAGACCCAGTGTGAGCGCTGTGTTGTGAGTGTGATAGTGTGTGTGTGTGTGTGTGTTTGCGGGAAACCATTTTGTATGCCTGTAAGAAAAAGTCGATGGGTGTTTCTGTGTGTTTCTTGTGTATGTGTGTCTCGGGACAACGTTTTTGGGTATGTCAGGGCAGTTCCAAGTGGTGATGGCTCTGCAAGGAAGAGTGTGAGTGCTGTGTTGTGAGTGTGACAGTGTGTGTGTGTGTGTTTGGGGGAACCCCACTGTGTCTGCCTGTAAGGAAATGTCGATGGGTGTTTGTGTGTGTTTCTTGTGTATCTGTGTTTCGGGAGCACGTATGTGAGCGTGTCAGTGCAGTTCCAAGTGTTCATGGCTCTGCTGGAGATCCAGTGTGAGTGCTGTGTTGTGAGGGTGACATTGTGTGTGTGTGTGTGTGTGTGTGTGTTTGCGGGAAACCATTTGTATGCCTGTAAGAAAAAGTCGATGGGTGTTTGTGTGTGTTTCTTCCGTATGTGTGTTTCGGGACCACGTTTGTGAATATGTTAGGTCAGTTCCAAGTGTCGATGGCTCTGCTGGCGACCCAGTGTGAGTGCTGTGTTGTGAGTGTGACAGTGTGTGTGTGTGTGTCTGTGTGTGTTTCGAAACCCCACTGTGTATGCCTTTACGAAAAAGTCGATGGGTGTTTGGTTGTGTTTCTTGCGTATGTGTGTGTCGGGACCACGTTTTTGAGTATGTTAGGGCAGTTCGAAGTGTTGATGGTTATGCCGGAGACCCAATGTGAGTGCTGTGTTGTGAGTGTGACAGTTTGTGTGTGTGTGTCTGTGTGTGTGTTTCAGGGAAACCATTGTGTATGACTGTAAGAAAAAGTCGATGGGTGTTTGTGTGTTACTTGTATATGTGTGTGTCGGGCCACGTTTGAGAGTATGTTAGGGCAGTTTCAAGTGTTGAGGGTTCTGCGGGAGACCCAGTGTGAGTGCTGTGTTGTGAGTGTGATAGTGTATGTGTGTGTGTGTGTGTGTGTGTTTGCGGGAAACCATTTTGTATGCCTGTAAGAAAAAGTCGATGGGTGTTTCTGTGTGTTTCTTGTGTATGTGTGTCTCGGGACAACGTTTTTGGGTATGTCAGGGCAGTTCCAAGTGGTGATGGCTCTGCAAGGAACAGTGTGAGTGCTGTGTTGTGAGTGTGACAGTGTGTGTGTGTGTGTTTGGGGGAACCCCACTGTGTCTGCCTGTAAGGAAATGTCGATGGGTGTTTGTGTGTGTTTCTTCTGTATCTGTGTTTCGGGAGCACGTATGTGAGCGTGTCAGGGCAGTTCCAAGTGTTCATGGCTCTGCTGGAGATCCAGTGTGAGTGCTGTGTTGTGAGGGTGACATTGTGTGTGTGTGTGTGTGTGTGTGTGTTTGCGGGAAACCATTTGTATGCCTGTAAGAAAAAGTCGATGGGTGTTTGTGTGTGTTTCTTCTGTATGTGTGTTTCGGGACCACGTTTGTGAATATGTTAGGTCAGTTCCAAGTGTCGATGGCTCTGCTGGCGACCCAGTGTGAGTGCTGTGTTGTGAGTGTGACAGTGTGTGTGTGTGTGTCTGTGTGTGTTTCGAAACCCCACTGTGTATGCCTTTACGAAAAACTCGATGGGTGTTTGGTTGTGTTTCTTGCGTATGTGTGTGTCGGGACCACGTTTTTGAGTATGTTAGGGCAGTTCGAAGTGTTGATGGTTATGCCGGAGACCCAATGTGAGTGCTGTGTTGTGAGTGTGACAGTTTGTGTGTGTGTGTCTGTGTGTGTGTTTCAGGGAAACCATTGTGTATGACTGTAAGAAAAAGTCGATGGGTGTTTGTGTGTTACTTGTATATGTGTGTGTCGGGCCACGTTTGAGAGTATGTTAGGGGAGTTTCAAGTGTTGAGGGTTCTGCGGGAGACCCAGTGTGAGTGCTGTGTTGTGAGTGTGATAGTGTCTGTGTGTGTGTGTGTGTGTGTTTGCGGGAAACCATTTTGTATGCCTGTAAGAAAAAGTCGATGGGTGTTTCTGTGTGTTTCTTGTGTATGTGTGTCTCGGGACAACGTATTTGGGTATGTCAGGGCTGTTCCAAGTGGTGATGGCTCTGCAAAGAACAGTGTGAGTGCTGTGTTGTGAGTGTGACAGTGTGTGTGTGTGTGTGTTTGGGGGAACCCCACTGTGTCTGCCTGTAAGGAAATGTCGATGGGTGTTTGTGTGTGTTTCTTGTGTATCTGTGTTTCGGGAGCACGTATGTGAGTATGTCAGGGCAGTTCCAAGTGTTCATGGCTCTGCTGGAGATCCAGTGTGAGTGCTGTGTTGTGAGGGTGACATTGTGTGTGTGTGTGTGTGTGTGTGTGTGTGTTGCGGGAAACCTTTTGTATGCCTGTAAGAAAAAGTCGATGGGTGTTTGTGTGTGTTTCTTCTGTATGTGTGTTTCGGGACCACGTTTGTGAATATGTTAGGTCAGTTCCAAGTGTCGATGGCTCTGCTGGCGACCCAGTGTGAGTGCTGTGTTGTGAGTGTGACAGTGTGTGTGTGTGTGTCTGTGTGTGTTTCGAAACCCCACTGTGTATGCCTTTACGAAAAAGTCGATGGGTGTTTGGTTGTGTTTCTTGCGTATGTGTGTTCGGGACCACGTTTTTGAGTATGTTAGGGCAGTTCGAAGTGTTGATGGTTATGCCGGAGACCCAATGTGAGTGCTGTGTTGTGAGTGTGACAGTTTGTGTGTGTGTGTCTGTGTGTGTGTTTCAGGGAAACCATTGTGTATGACTGTAAGAAAAAGTCGATGGGTGTTTGTGTGTTACTTGTATATGTGTGTGTCGGGCCACGTTTGAGAGTATGTTAGGGCAGTTTCAAGTGTTGAGGGTTCTGCGGGAGACCCAGTGTGAGTGCTGTGTTGTGAGTGTGATAGTGTCTGTGTGTGTGTGTGTGTGTGTTTGCGGGAAACCATTTTGTATGCCTGTAAGAAAAAGTCGATGGGTGTTTCTGTGTGTTTCTTGTGTATGTGTGTCTCGGGACAACGTATTTGGGTATGTCAGGGCTGTTCCAAGTGGTGATGGCTCTGCAAAGAACAGTGTGAGTGCTGTGTTGTGAGTGTGACAGTGTGTGTGTGTGTGTGTTTGGGGGAACCCCACTGTGTCTGCCTGTAAGGAAATGTCGATGGGTGTTTGTGTGTGTTTCTTGTGTATCTGTGTTTCGGGAGCACGTATGTGAGTATGTCAGGGCAGTTCCAAGTGTTCATGGCTCTGCTGGAGATCCAGTGTGAGTGCTGTGTTGTGAGGGTGACATTGTGTGTGTGTGTGTGTGTGTGTGTGTGTTGCGGGAAACCATTTGTATGCCTGTAAGAAAAAGTCGATGGGTGTTTGTGTGTGTTTCTTCTGTATGTGTGTTTCGGGACCACGTTTGTGAATATGTTAGGTCAGTTCCAAGTGTCGATGGCTCTGCTGGCGACCCAGTGTGAGTGCTGTGTTGTGAGTGTGACAGTGTGTGTGTGTGTGTCTGTGTGTGTTTCGAAACCCCACTGTGTATGCCTTTACGAAAAAGTCGATGGGTGTTTGGTTGTGTTTCTTGCGTATGTGTGTGTCGGGACCACGTTTTTGAGTATGTTAGGGCAGTTCGAAGTGTTGATGGTTATGCCGGAGACCCAATGTGAGTGCTGTGTTGTGAGTGTGACAGTTTGTGTGTGTGTGTCTGTGTGTGTGTTTCAGGGAAACCATTGTGTATGACTGTAAGAAAAAGTCGATGGGTGTTTGTGTGTTACTTGTATATGTGTGTGTCGGGCCACGTTTGAGAGTATGTTAGGGCAGTTTCAAGTGTTGAGGGTTCTGCGGGAGACCCAGTGTGAGCGCTGTGTTGTGAGTGTGATAGTGTGTGTGTGTGTGTGTGTTTGCGGGAAACCATTTTGTATGCCTGTAAGAAAAAGTCGATGGGTGTTTCTGTGTGTTTCTTGTGTATGTGTGTCTCGGGACAACGTTTTTGGGTATGTCAGGGCAGTTCCAAGTGGTGATGGCTCTGCAAGGAAGAGTGTGAGTGCTGTGTTGTGAGTGTGACAGTGTGTGTGTGTGTGTTTGGGGGAACCCCACTGTGTCTGCCTGTAAGGAAATGTCGATGGGTGTTTGTGTGTGTTTCTTGTGTATCTGTGTTTCGGGAGCACGTATGTGAGCGTGTCAGTGCAGTTCCAAGTGTTCATGGCTCTGCTGGAGATCCAGTGTGAGTGCTGTGTTGTGAGGGTGACATTGTGTGTGTGTGTGTGTGTGTGTGTGTTTGCGGGAAACCATTTGTATGCCTGTAAGAAAAAGTCGATGGGTGTTTGTGTGTGTTTCTTCCGTATGTGTGTTTCGGGACCACGTTTGTGAATATGTTAGGTCAGTTCCAAGTGTCGATGGCTCTGCTGGCGACCCAGTGTGAGTGCTGTGTTGTGAGTGTGACAGTGTGTGTGTGTGTGTCTGTGTGTGTTTCGAAACCCCACTGTGTATGCCTTTACGAAAAAGTCGATGGGTGTTTGGTTGTGTTTCTTGCGTATGTGTGTGTCGGGACCACGTTTTTGAGTATGTTAGGGCAGTTCGAAGTGTTGATGGTTATGCCGGAGACCCAATGTGAGTGCTGTGTTGTGAGTGTGACAGTTTGTGTGTGTGTGTCTGTGTGTGTGTTTCAGGGAAACCATTGTGTATGACTGTAAGAAAAAGTCGATGGGTGTTTGTGTGTTACTTGTATATGTGTGTGTCGGGCCACGTTTGAGAGTATGTTAGGGCAGTTTCAAGTGTTGAGGGTTCTGCGGGAGACCCAGTGTGAGTGCTGTGTTGTGAGTGTGATAGTGTATGTGTGTGTGTGTGTGTGTGTGTTTGCGGGAAACCATTTTGTATGCCTGTAAGAAAAAGTCGATGGGTGTTTCTGTGTGTTTCTTGTGTATGTGTGTCTCGGGACAACGTTTTTGGGTATGTCAGGGCAGTTCCAAGTGGTGATGGCTCTGCAAGGAACAGTGTGAGTGCTGTGTTGTGAGTGTGACAGTGTGTGTGTGTGTGTTTGGGGGAACCCCACTGTGTCTGCCTGTAAGGAAATGTCGATGGGTGTTTGTGTGTGTTTCTTCTGTATCTGTGTTTCGGGAGCACGTATGTGAGCGTGTCAGGGCAGTTCCAAGTGTTCATGGCTCTGCTGGAGATCCAGTGTGAGTGCTGTGTTGTGAGGGTGACATTGTGTGTGTGTGTGTGTGTGTGTGTGTTTGCGGGAAACCATTTGTATGCCTGTAAGAAAAAGTCGATGGGTGTTTGTGTGTGTTTCTTCTGTATGTGTGTTTCGGGACCACGTTTGTGAATATGTTAGGTCAGTTCCAAGTGTCGATGGCTCTGCTGGCGACCCAGTGTGAGTGCTGTGTTGTGAGTGTGACAGTGTGTGTGTGTGTGTCTGTGTGTGTTTCGAAACCCCACTGTGTATGCCTTTACGAAAAACTCGATGGGTGTTTGGTTGTGTTTCTTGCGTATGTGTGTGTCGGGACCACGTTTTTGAGTATGTTAGGGCAGTTCGAAGTGTTGATGGTTATGCCGGAGACCCAATGTGAGTGCTGTGTTGTGAGTGTGACAGTTTGTGTGTGTGTGTCTGTGTGTGTGTTTCAGGGAAACCATTGTGTATGACTGTAAGAAAAAGTCGATGGGTGTTTGTGTGTTACTTGTATATGTGTGTGTCGGGCCACGTTTGAGAGTATGTTAGGGCAGTTTCAAGTGTTGAGGGTTCTGCGGGAGACCCAGTGTGAGTGCTGTGTTGTGAGTGTGATAGTGTCTGTGTGTGTGTGTGTGTGTGTTTGCGGGAAACCATTTTGTATGCCTGTAAGAAAAAGTCGATGGGTGTTTCTGTGTGTTTCTTGTGTATGTGTGTCTCGGGACAACGTATTTGGGTATGTCAGGGCTGTTCCAAGTGGTGATGGCTCTGCAAAGAACAGTGTGAGTGCTGTGTTGTGAGTGTGACAGTGTGTGTGTGTGTGTGTTTGGGGGAACCCCACTGTGTCTGCCTGTAAGGAAATGTCGATGGGTGTTTGTGTGTGTTTCTTGTGTATCTGTGTTTCGGGAGCACGTATGTGAGTATGTCAGGGCAGTTCCAAGTGTTCATGGCTCTGCTGGAGATCCAGTGTGAGTGCTGTGTTGTGAGGGTGACATTGTGTGTGTGTGTGTGTGTGTGTGTGTGTGTTGCGGGAAACCATTTGTATGCCTGTAAGAAAAAGTCGATGGGTGTTTGTGTGTGTTTCTTCTGTATGTGTGTTTCGGGACCACGTTTGTGAATATGTTAGGTCAGTTCCAAGTGTCGATGGCTCTGCTGGCGACCCAGTGTGAGTGCTGTGTTGTGAGTGTGACAGTGTGTGTGTGTGTGTCTGTGTGTGTTTCGAAACCCCACTGTGTATGCCTTTACGAAAAAGTCGATGGGTGTTTGGTTGTGTTTCTTGCGTATGTGTGTTCGGGACCACGTTTTTGAGTATGTTAGGGCAGTTCGAAGTGTTGATGGTTATGCCGGAGACCCAATGTGAGTGCTGTGTTGTGAGTGTGACAGTTTGTGTGTGTGTGTCTGTGTGTGTGTTTCAGGGAAACCATTGTGTATGACTGTAAGAAAAAGTCGATGGGTGTTTGTGTGTTACTTGTATATGTGTGTGTCGGGCCACGTTTGAGAGTATGTTAGGGCAGTTTCAAGTGTTGAGGGTTCTGCGGGAGACCCAGTGTGAGCGCTGTGTTGTGAGTGTGATAGTGTGTGTGTGTGTGTGTGTTTGCGGGAAACCATTTTGTATGCCTGTAAGAAAAAGTCGATGGGTGTTTCTGTGTGTTTCTTGTGTATGTGTGTCTCGGGACAACGTTTTTGGGTATGTCAGGGCAGTTCCAAGTGGTGATGGCTCTGCAAGGAACAGTGTGAGTGCTGTGTTGTGAGTGTGACAGTGTGTGTGTGTGTGTTTGGGGGAACCCCACTGTGTCTGCCTGTAAGGAAATGTCGATGGGTGTTTGTGTGTGTTTCTTGTGTATCTGTGTTTCGGGAGCACGTATGTGAGCGTGTCAGTGCAGTTCCAAGTGTTCATGGCTCTGCTGGAGATCCAGTGTGAGTGCTGTGTTGTGAGGGTGACATTGTGTGTGTGTGTGTGTGTGTGTGTGTTTGCGGGAAACCATTTGTATGCCTGTAAGAAAAAGTCGATGGGTGTTTGTGTGTGTTTCTTCCGTATGTGTGTTTCGGGACCACGTTTGTGAATATGTTAGGTCAGTTCCAAGTGTCGATGGCTCTGCTGGCGACCCAGTGTGAGTGCTGTGTTGTGAGTGTGACAGTGTGTGTGTGTGTGTCTGTGTGTGTTTCGAAACCCCACTGTGTATGCCTTTACGAAAAAGTCGATGGGTGTTTGGTTGTGTTTCTTGCGTATGTGTGTGTCGGGACCACGTTTTTGAGTATGTTAGGGCAGTTCGAAGTGTTGATGGTTATGCCGGAGACCCAATGTGAGTGCTGTGTTGTGAGTGTGACAGTTTGTGTGTGTGTGTCTGTGTGTGTGTTTCAGGGAAACCATTGTGTATGACTGTAAGAAAAAGTCGATGGGTGTTTGTGTGTTACTTGTATATGTGTGTGTCGGGCCACGTTTGAGAGTATGTTAGGGCAGTTTCAAGTGTTGAGGGTTCTGCGGGAGACCCAGTGTGAGTGCTGTGTTGTGAGTGTGATAGTGTATGTGTGTGTGTGTGTGTGTGTGTTTGCGGGAAACCATTTTGTATGCCTGTAAGAAAAAGTCGATGGGTGTTTCTGTGTGTTTCTTGTGTATGTGTGTCTCGGGACAACGTTTTTGGGTATGTCAGGGCAGTTCCAAGTGGTGATGGCTCTGCAAGGAACAGTGTGAGTGCTGTGTTGTGAGTGTGACAGTGTGTGTGTGTGTGTTTGGGGGAACCCCACTGTGTCTGCCTGTAAGGAAATGTCGATGGGTGTTTGTGTGTGTTTCTTGTGTATCTGTGTTTCGGGAGCACGTATGTGAGTATGTCAGGGCAGTTCCAAGTGTTCATGGCTCTGCTGGAGATCCAGTGTGAGTGCTGTGTTGTGAGGGTGACATTGTGTGTGTGTGTGTGTGTGTGTGTGTTTGCGGGAAACCATTTGTATGCCTGTAAGAAAAAGTCGATGGGTGTTTGTGTGTGTTTCTTCTGTATGTGTGTTTCGGGACCACGTTTGTGAATATGTTAGGTCAGTTCCAAGTGTCGATGGCTCTGCTGGCGACCCAGTGTGAGTGCTGTGTTGTGAGTGTGACAGTGTGTGTGTGTGTGTCTGTGTGTGTTTCGAAACCCCACTGTGTATGCCTTTACGAAAAACTCGATGGGTGTTTGGTTGTGTTTCTTGCGTATGTGTGTGTCGGGACCACGTTTTTGAGTATGTTAGGGCAGTTCGAAGTGTTGATGGTTATGCCGGAGACCCAATGTGAGTGCTGTGTTGTGAGTGTGACAGTTTGTGTGTGTGTGTCTGTGTGTGTGTTTCAGGGAAACCATTGTGTATGACTGTAAGAAAAAGTCGATGGGTGTTTGTGTGTTACTTGTATATGTGTGTGTCGGGCCACGTTTGAGAGTATGTTAGGGCAGTTTCAAGTGTTGAGGGTTCTGCGGGAGACCCAGTGTGAGTGCTGTGTTGTGAGTGTGATAGTGTCTGTGTGTGTGTGTGTGTGTGTTTGCGGGAAACCATTTTGTATGCCTGTAAGAAAAAGTCGATGGGTGTTTCTGTGTGTTTCTTGTGTATGTGTGTCTCGGGACAACGTATTTGGGTATGTCAGGGCTGTTCCAAGTGGTGATGGCTCTGCAAAGAACAGTGTGAGTGCTGTGTTGTGAGTGTGACAGTGTGTGTGTGTGTGTGTTTGGGGGAACCCCACTGTGTCTGCCTGTAAGGAAATGTCGATGGGTGTTTGTGTGTGTTTCTTGTGTATCTGTGTTTCGGGAGCACGTATGTGAGTATGTCAGGGCAGTTCCAAGTGTTCATGGCTCTGCTGGAGATCCAGTGTGAGTGCTGTGTTGTGAGGGTGACATTGTGTGTGTGTGTGTGTGTGTGTGTGTGTGTTGCGGGAAACCATTTGTATGCCTGTAAGAAAAAGTCGATGGGTGTTTGTGTGTGTTTCTTCTGTATGTGTGTTTCGGGACCACGTTTGTGAATATGTTAGGTCAGTTCCAAGTGTCGATGGCTCTGCTGGCGACCCAGTGTGAGTGCTGTGTTGTGAGTGTGACAGTGTGTGTGTGTGTGTCTGTGTGTGTTTCGAAACCCCACTGTGTATGCCTTTACGAAAAAGTCGATGGGTGTTTGGTTGTGTTTCTTGCGTATGTGTGTTCGGGACCACGTTTTTGAGTATGTTAGGGCAGTTCGAAGTGTTGATGGTTATGCCGGAGACCCAATGTGAGTGCTGTGTTGTGAGTGTGACAGTTTGTGTGTGTGTGTCTGTGTGTGTGTTTCAGGGAAACCATTGTGTATGACTGTAAGAAAAAGTCGATGGGTGTTTGTGTGTTACTTGTATATGTGTGTGTCGGGCCACGTTTGAGAGTATGTTAGGGCAGTTTCAAGTGTTGAGGGTTCTGCGGGAGACCCAGTGTGAGTGCTGTGTTGTGAGTGTGATAGTGTGTGTGTGTGTGTGTGTTTGCGGGAAACCATTTTGTATGCCTGTAAGAAAAAGTCGATGGGTGTTTCTGTGTGTTTCTTGTGTATGTGTGTCTCGGGACAACGTTTTTGGGTATGTCAGGGCAGTTCCAAGTGGTGATGGCTCTGCAAGGAACAGTGTGAGTGCTGTGTTGTGAGTGTGACAGTGTGTGTGTGTGTGTTTGGGGGAACCCCACTGTGTCTGCCTGTAAGGAAATGTCGATGGGTGTTTGTGTGTGTTTCTTCTGTATCTGTGTTTCGGGAGCACGTATGTGAGCGTGTCAGGGCAGTTCCAAGTGTTCATGGCTCTGCTGGAGATCCAGTGTGAGTGCTGTGTTGTGAGGGTGACATTGTGTGTGTGTGTGTGTGTGTGTGTGTTTGCGGGAAACCATTTGTATGCCTGTAAGAAAAAGTCGATGGGTGTTTGTGTGTGTTTCTTCTGTATGTGTGTTTCGGGACCACGTTTGTGAATATGTTAGGTCAGTTCCAAGTGTCGATGGCTCTGCTGGCGACCCAGTGTGAGTGCTGTGTTGTGAGTGTGACAGTGTGTGTGTGTGTGTCTGTGTGTGTTTCGAAACCCCACTGTGTATGCCTTTACGAAAAACTCGATGGGTGTTTGGTTGTGTTTCTTGCGTATGTGTGTGTCGGGACCACGTTTTTGAGTATGTTAGGGCAGTTCGAAGTGTTGATGGTTATGCCGGAGACCCAATGTGAGTGCTGTGTTGTGAGTGTGACAGTTTGTGTGTGTGTGTCTGTGTGTGTGTTTCAGGGAAACCATTGTGTATGACTGTAAGAAAAAGTCGATGGGTGTTTGTGTGTTACTTGTATATGTGTGTGTCGGGCCACGTTTGAGAGTATGTTAGGGCAGTTTCAAGTGTTGAGGGTTCTGCGGGAGACCCAGTGTGAGTGCTGTGTTGTGAGTGTGATAGTGTATGTGTGTGTGTGTGTGTGTGTTTGCGGGAAACCATTTTGTATGCCTGTAAGAAAAAGTCGATGGGTGTTTCTGTGTGTTTCTTGTGTATGTGTGTCTCGGGACAACGTATTTGGGTATGTCAGGGCTGTTCCAAGTGGTGATGGCTCTGCAAAGAACAGTGTGAGTGCTGTGTTGTGAGTGTGACAGTGTGTGTGTGTGTGTGTTTGGGGGAACCCCACTGTGTCTGCCTGTAAGGAAATGTCGATGGGTGTTTGTGTGTGTTTCTTGTGTATCTGTGTTTCGGGAGCACGTATGTGAGTATGTCAGGGCAGTTCCAAGTGTTCATGGCTCTGCTGGAGATCCAGTGTGAGTGCTGTGTTGTGAGGGTGACATTGTGTGTGTGTGTGTGTGTGTGTGTGTGTTGCGGGAAACCATTTGTATGCCTGTAAGAAAAAGTCGATGGGTGTTTGTGTGTGTTTTTTCTGTATGTGTGTTTCGGGACCACGTTTGTGAATATGTTAGGTCAGTTCCAAGTGTCGATGGCTCTGCTGGCGACCCAGTGTGAGTGCTGTGTTGTGAGTGTGACAGTGTGTGTGTGTGTGTCTGTGTGTGTTTCGAAACCCCACTGTGTATGCCTTTACGAAAAAGTCGATGGGTGTTTGGTTGTGTTTCTTGCGTATGTGTGTTCGGGACCACGTTTTTGAGTATGTTAGGGCAGTTCGAAGTGTTGATGGTTATGCCGGAGACCCAATGTGAGTGCTGTGTTGTGAGTGTGACAGTTTGTGTGTGTGTGTCTGTGTGTGTGTTTCAGGGAAACCATTGTGTATGACTGTAAGAAAAAGTCGATGGGTGTTTGTGTGTTACTTGTATATGTGTGTGTCGGGCCACGTTTGAGAGTATGTTAGGGCAGTTTCAAGTGTTGAGGGTTCTGCGGGAGACCCAGTGTGAGTGCTGTGTTGTGAGTGTGATAGTGTCTGTGTGTGTGTGTGTGTGTGTTTGCGGGAAACCATTTTGTATGCCTGTAAGAAAAAGTCGAGGGGTGTTTCTGTGTGTTTCTTGTGTATGTGTGTCTCGGGACAACGTATTTGGGTATGTCAGGGCTGTTCCAAGTGGTGATGGCTCTGCAAAGAACAGTGTGAGTGCTGTGTTGTGAGTGTGACAGTGTGTGTGTGTGTGTGTTTGGGGGAACCCCACTGTGTCTGCCTGTAAGGAAATGTCGATGGGTGTTTGTGTGTGTTTCTTGTGTATCTGTGTTTCGGGAGCACGTATGTGAGTATGTCAGGGCAGTTCCAAGTGTTCATGGCTCTGCTGGAGATCCAGTGTGAGTGCTGTGTTGTGAGGGTGACATTGTGTGTGTGTGTGTGTGTGTGTGTTGCGGGAAACCATTTGTATGCCTGTAAGAAAAAGTCGATGGGTGTTTGTGTGTGTTTCTTCTGTATGTGTGTTTCGGGACCACGTTTGTGAATATGTTAGGTCAGTTCCAAGTGTCGATGGCTCTGCTGGCGACCCAGTGTGAGTGCTGTGTTGTGAGTGTGACAGTGTGTGTGTGTGTGTCTGTGTGTGTTTCGAAACCCCACTGTGTATGCCTTTACGAAAAAGTCGATGGGTGTTTGGTTGTGTTTCTTGCGTATGTGTGTGTCGGGACCACGTTTTTGAGTATGTTAGGGCAGTTCGAAGTGTTGATGGTTATGCCGGAGACCCAATGTGAGTGCTGTGTTGTGAGTGTGACAGTTTGTGTGTGTGTGTCTGTGTGTGTGTTTCAGGGAAACCATTGTGTATGACTGTAAGAAAAAGTCGATGGGTGTTTGTGTGTTACTTGTATATGTGTGTGTCGGGCCACGTTTGAGAGTATGTTAGGGCAGTTTCAAGTGTTGAGGGTTCTGCGGGAGACCCAGTGTGAGCGCTGTGTTGTGAGTGTGATAGTGTGTGTGTGTGTGTGTGTTTGCGGGAAACCATTTTGTATGCCTGTAAGAAAAAGTCGATGGGTGTTTCTGTGTGTTTCTTGTGTATGTGTGTCTCGGGACAACGTTTTTGGGTATGTCAGGGCAGTTCCAAGTGGTGATGGCTCTGCAAGGAAGAGTGTGAGTGCTGTGTTGTGAGTGTGACAGTGTGTGTGTGTGTGTTTGGGGGAACCCCACTGTGTCTGCCTGTAAGGAAATGTCGATGGGTGTTTGTGTGTGTTTCTTGTGTATCTGTGTTTCGGGAGCACGTATGTGAGCGTGTCAGTGCAGTTCCAAGTGTTCATGGCTCTGCTGGAGATCCAGTGTGAGTGCTGTGTTGTGAGGGTGACATTGTGTGTGTGTGTGTGTGTGTGTGTGTGTTTGCGGGAAACCATTTGTATGCCTGTAAGAAAAAGTCGATGGGTGTTTGTGTGTGTTTCTTCCGTATGTGTGTTTCGGGACCACGTTTGTGAATATGTTAGGTCAGTTCCAAGTGTCGATGGCTCTGCTGGCGACCCAGTGTGAGTGCTGTGTTGTGAGTGTGACAGTGTGTGTGTGTGTGTCTGTGTGTGTTTCGAAACCCCACTGTGTATGCCTTTACGAAAAAGTCGATGGGTGTTTGGTTGTGTTTCTTGCGTATGTGTGTGTCGGGACCACGTTTTTGAGTATGTTAGGGCAGTTCGAAGTGTTGATGGTTATGCCGGAGACCCAATGTGAGTGCTGTGTTGTGAGTGTGACAGTTTGTGTGTGTGTGTCTGTGTGTGTGTTTCAGGGAAACCATTGTGTATGACTGTAAGAAAAAGTCGATGGGTGTTTGTGTGTTACTTGTATATGTGTGTGTCGGGCCACGTTTGAGAGTATGTTAGGGCAGTTTCAAGTGTTGAGGGTTCTGCGGGAGACCCAGTGTGAGTGCTGTGTTGTGAGTGTGATAGTGTATGTGTGTGTGTGTGTGTGTGTGTTTGCGGGAAACCATTTTGTATGCCTGTAAGAAAAAGTCGATGGGTGTTTCTGTGTGTTTCTTGTGTATGTGTGTCTCGGGACAACGTTTTTGGGTATGTCAGGGCAGTTCCAAGTGGTGATGGCTCTGCAAGGAACAGTGTGAGTGCTGTGTTGTGAGTGTGACAGTGTGTGTGTGTGTGTTTGGGGGAACCCCACTGTGTCTGCCTGTAAGGAAATGTCGATGGGTGTTTGTGTGTGTTTCTTGTGTATCTGTGTTTCGGGAGCACGTATGTGAGCGTGTCAGTGCAGTTCCAAGTGTTCATGGCTCTGCTGGAGATCCAGTGTGAGTGCTGTGTTGTGAGGGTGACATTGTGTGTGTGTGTGTGTGTGTGTGTGTTTGCGGGAAACCATTTGTATGCCTGTAAGAAAAAGTCGATGGGTGTTTGTGTGTGTTTCTTCCGTATGTGTGTTTCGGGACCACGTTTGTGAATATGTTAGGTCAGTTCCAAGTGTCGATGGCTCTGCTGGCGACCCAGTGTGAGTGCTGTGTTGTGAGTGTGACAGTGTGTGTGTGTGTGTCTGTGTGTGTTTCGAAACCCCACTGTGTATGCCTTTACGAAAAAGTCGATGGGTGTTTGGTTGTGTTTCTTGCGTATGTGTGTGTCGGGACCACGTTTTTGAGTATGTTAGGGCAGTTCGAAGTGTTGATGGTTATGCCGGAGACCCAATGTGAGTGCTGTGTTGTGAGTGTGACAGTTTGTGTGTGTGTGTCTGTGTGTGTGTTTCAGGGAAACCATTGTGTATGACTGTAAGAAAAAGTCGATGGGTGTTTGTGTGTTACTTGTATATGTGTGTGTCGGGCCACGTTTGAGAGTATGTTAGGGCAGTTTCAAGTGTTGAGGGTTCTGCGGGAGACCCAGTGTGAGTGCTGTGTTGTGAGTGTGATAGTGTATGTGTGTGTGTGTGTGTGTGTGTTTGCGGGAAACCATTTTGTATGCCTGTAAGAAAAAGTCGATGGGTGTTTCTGTGTGTTTCTTGTGTATGTGTGTCTCGGGACAACGTTTTTGGGTATGTCAGGGCAGTTCCAAGTGGTGATGGCTCTGCAAGGAACAGTGTGAGTGCTGTGTTGTGAGTGTGACAGTGTGTGTGTGTGTGTTTGGGGGAACCCCACTGTGTCTGCCTGTAAGGAAATGTCGATGGGTGTTTGTGTGTGTTTCTTGTGTATCTGTGTTTCGGGAGCACGTATGTGAGCGTGTCAGTGCAGTTCCAAGTGTTCATGGCTCTGCTGGAGATCCAGTGTGAGTGCTGTGTTGTGAGGGTGACATTGTGTGTGTGTGTGTGTGTGTGTGTGTTTGCGGGAAACCATTTGTATGCCTGTAAGAAAAAGTCGATGGGTGTTTGTGTGTGTTTCTTCTGTATGTGTGTTTCGGGACCACGTTTGTGAATATGTTAGGTCAGTTCCAAGTGTCGATGGCTCTGCTGGCGACCCAGTGTGAGTGCTGTGTTGTGAGTGTGACAGTGTGTGTGTGTGTGTCTGTGTGTGTTTCGAAACCCCACTGTGTATGCCTTTACGAAAAACTCGATGGGTGTTTGGTTGTGTTTCTTGCGTATGTGTGTGTCGGGACCACGTTTTTGAGTATGTTAGGGCAGTTCGAAGTGTTGATGGTTATGCCGGAGACCCAATGTGAGTGCTGTGTTGTGAGTGTGACAGTTTGTGTGTGTGTGTCTGTGTGTGTGTTTCAGGGAAACCATTGTGTATGAGTGTAAGAAAAAGTCGATGGGTGTTTGTGTGTTACTTGTATATGTGTGTGTCGGGCCACGTTTGAGAGTATGTTAGGGCAGTTTCAAGTGTTGAGGGTTCTGCGGGAGACCCAGTGTGAGTGCTGTGTTGTGAGTGTGATAGTGTCTGTGTGTGTGTGTGTGTGTGTTTGCGGGAAACCATTTTGTATGCCTGTAAGAAAAAGTCGATGGGTGTTTCTGTGTGTTTCTTGTGTATGTGTGTCTCGGGACAACGTATTTGGGTATGTCAGGGCTGTTCCAAGTGGTGATGGCTCTGCAAAGAACAGTGTGAGTGCTGTGTTGTGAGTGTGACAGTGTGTGTGTGTGTGTGTTTGGGGGAACCCCACTGTGTCTGCCTGTAAGGAAATGTCGATGGGTGTTTGTGTGTGTTTCTTGTGTATCTGTGTTTCGGGAGCACGTATGTGAGTATGTCAGGGCAGTTCCAAGTGTTCATGGCTCTGCTGGAGATCCAGTGTGAGTGCTGTGTTGTGAGGGTGACATTGTGTGTGTGTGTGTGTGTGTGTGTGTGTGTTGCGGGAAACCATTTGTATGCCTGTAAGAAAAAGTCGATGGGTGTTTGTGTGTGTTTCTTCTGTATGTGTGTTTCGGGACCACGTTTGTGAATATGTTAGGTCAGTTCCAAGTGTCGATGGCTCTGCTGGCGACCCAGTGTGAGTGCTGTGTTGTGAGTGTGACAGTGTGTGTGTGTGTGTGTCTGTGTGTGTTTCGAAACCCCACTGTGTATGCCTTTACGAAAAAGTCGATGGGTGTTTGGTTGTGTTTCTTGCGTATGTGTGTTCGGGACCACGTTTTTGAGTATGTTAGGGCAGTTCGAAGTGTTGATGGTTATGCCGGAGACCCAATGTGAGTGCTGTGTTGTGAGTGTGACAGTTTGTGTGTGTGTGTCTGTGTGTGTGTTTCAGGGAAACCATTGTGTATGACTGTAAGAAAAAGTCGATGGGTGTTTGTGTGTTACTTGTATATGTGTGTGTCGGGCCACGTTTGAGAGTATGTTAGGGCAGTTTCAAGTGTTGAGGGTTCTGCGGGAGACCCAGTGTGAGCGCTGTGTTGTGAGTGTGATAGTGTGTGTGTGTGTGTGTGTTTGCGGGAAACCATTTTGTATGCCTGTAAGAAAAAGTCGATGGGTGTTTCTGTGTGTTTCTTGTGTATGTGTGTCTCGGGACAACGTATTTGGGTATGTCAGGGCTGTTCCAAGTGGTGATGGCTCTGCAAAGAACAGTGTGAGTGCTGTGTTGTGAGTGTGACAGTGTGTGTGTGTGTGTGTTTGGGGGAACCCCACTGTGTCTGCCTGTAAGGAAATGTCGATGGGTGTTTGTGTGTGTTTCTTGTGTATCTGTGTTTCGGGAGCACGTATGTGAGTATGTCAGGGCAGTTCCAAGTGTTCATGGCTCTGCTGGAGATCCAGTGTGAGTGCTGTGTTGTGAGGGTGACATTGTGTGTGTGTGTGTGTGTGTGTGTGTGTTGCGGGAAACCATTTGTATGCCTGTAAGAAAAAGTCGATGGGTGTTTGTGTGTGTTTCTTCTGTATGTGTGTTTCGGGACCACGTTTGTGAATATGTTAGGTCAGTTCCAAGTGTCGATGGCTCTGCTGGCGACCCAGTGTGAGTGCTGTGTTGTGAGTGTGACAGTGTGTGTGTGTGTGTCTGTGTGTGTTTCGAAACCCCACTGTGTATGCCTTTACGAAAAAGTCGATGGGTGTTTGGTTGTGTTTCTTGCGTATGTGTGTTCGGGACCACGTTTTTGAGTATGTTAGGGCAGTTCGAAGTGTTGATGGTTATGCCGGAGACCCAATGTGAGTGCTGTGTTGTGAGTGTGACAGTTTGTGTGTGTGTGTCTGTGTGTGTGTTTCAGGGAAACCATTGTGTATGACTGTAAGAAAAAGTCGATGGGTGTTTGTGTGTTACTTGTATATGTGTGTGTCGGGCCACGTTTGAGAGTATGTTAGGGCAGTTTCAAGTGTTGAGGGTTCTGCGGGAGACCCAGTGTGAGTGCTGTGTTGTGAGTGTGATAGTGTCTGTGTGTGTGTGTGTGTGTGTTTGCGGGAAACCATTTTGTATGCCTGTAAGAAAAAGTCGAGGGGTGTTTCTGTGTGTTTCTTGTGTATGTGTGTCTCGGGACAACGTATTTGGGTATGTCAGGGCTGTTCCAAGTGGTGATGGCTCTGCAAAGAACAGTGTGAGTGCTGTGTTGTGAGTGTGACAGTGTGTGTGTGTGTGTGTTTGGGGGAACCCCACTGTGTCTGCCTGTAAGGAAATGTCGATGGGTGTTTGTGTGTGTTTCTTGTGTATCTGTGTTTCGGGAGCACGTATGTGAGTATGTCAGGGCAGTTCCAAGTGTTCATGGCTCTGCTGGAGATCCAGTGTGAGTGCTGTGTTGTGAGGGTGACATTGTGTGTGTGTGTGTGTGTGTGTGTGTGTGTTGCGGGAAACCATTTGTATGCCTGTAAGAAAAAGTCGATGGGTGTTTGTGTGTGTTTCTTCTGTATGTGTGTTTCGGGACCACGTTTGTGAATATGTTAGGTCAGTTCCAAGTGTCGATGGCTCTGCTGGCGACCCAGTGTGAGTGCTGTGTTGTGAGTGTGACAGTGTGTGTGTGTGTGTCTGTGTGTGTTTCGAAACCCCACTGTGTATGCCTTTACGAAAAAGTCGATGGGTGTTTGGTTGTGTTTCTTGCGTATGTGTGTTCGGGACCACGTTTTTGAGTATGTTAGGGCAGTTCGAAGTGTTGATGGTTATGCCGGAGACCCAATGTGACTGCTGTGTTGTGAGTGTGACAGTTTGTGTGTGTGTGTCTGTGTGTGTGTTTCAGGGAAACCATTGTGTATGACTGTAAGAAAAAGTCGATGGGTGTTTGTGTGTTACTTGTATATGTGTGTGTCGGGCCACGTTTGAGAGTATGTTAGGGCAGTTTCAAGTGTTGAGGGTTCTGCGGGAGACCCAGTGTGAGCGCTGTGTTGTGAGTGTGATAGTGTGTGTGTGTGTGTGTGTTTGCGGGAAACCATTTTGTATGCCTGTAAGAAAAAGTCGATGGGTGTTTCTGTGTGTTTCTTGTGTATGTGTGTCTCGGGACAACGTTTTTGGGTATGTCAGGGCAGTTCCAAGTGGTGATGGCTCTGCAAGGAACAGTGTGAGTGCTGTGTTGTGAGTGTGACAGTGTGTGTGTGTGTGTTTGGGGGAACCCCACTGTGTCTGCCTGTAAGGAAATGTCGATGGGTGTTTGTGTGTGTTTCTTCTGTATCTGTGTTTCGGGAGCACGTATGTGAGCGTGTCAGGGCAGTTCCAAGTGTTCATGGCTCTGCTGGAGATCCAGTGTGAGTGCTGTGTTGTGAGGGTGACATTGTGTGTGTGTGTGTGTGTGTGTGTGTTTGCGGGAAACCATTTGTATGCCTGTAAGAAAAAGTCGATGGGTGTTTGTGTGTGTTTCTTCTGTATGTGTGTTTCGGGACCACGTTTGTGAATATGTTAGGTCAGTTCCAAGTGTCGATGGCTCTGCTGGCGACCCAGTGTGAGTGCTGTGTTGTGAGTGTGACAGTGTGTGTGTGTGTGTCTGTGTGTGTTTCGAAACCCCACTGTGTATGCCTTTACGAAAAACTCGATGGATGTTTGGTTGTGTTTCTTGCGTATGTGTGTGTCGGGACCACGTTTTTGAGTATGTTAGGGCAGTTCGAAGTGTTGATGGTTATGCCGGAGACCCAATGTGAGTGCTGTGTTGTGAGTGTGACAGTTTGTGTGTGTGTGTCTGTGTGTGTGTTTCAGGGAAACCATTGTGTATGACTGTAAGAAAAAGTCGATGGGTGTTTGTGTGTTACTTGTATATGTGTGTGTCGGGCCACGTTTGAGAGTATGTTAGGGCAGTTTCAAGTGTTGAGGGTTCTGCGGGAGACCCAGTGTGAGTGCTGTGTTGTGAGTGTGATAGTGTCTGTGTGTGTGTGTGTGTGTGTTTGCGGGAAACCATTTTGTATGCCTGTAAGAAAAAGTCGAGGGGTGTTTCTGTGTGTTTCTTGTGTATGTGTGTCTCGGGACAACGTATTTGGGTATGTCAGGGCTGTTCCAAGTGGTGATGGCTCTGCAAAGAACAGTGTGAGTGCTGTGTTGTGAGTGTGACAGTGTGTGTGTGTGTGTGTTTGGGGGAACCCCACTGTGTCTGCCTGTAAGGAAATGTCGATGGGTGTTTGTGTGTGTTTCTTGTGTATCTGTGTTTCGGGAGCACGTATGTGAGTATGTCAGGGCAGTTCCAAGTGTTCATGGCTCTGCTGGAGATCCAGTGTGAGTGCTGTGTTGTGAGGGTGACATTGTGTGTGTGTGTGTGTGTGTGTGTGTTGCGGGAAACCATTTGTATGCCTGTAAGAAAAAGTCGATGGGTGTTTGTGTGTGTTTCTTCTGTATGTGTGTTTCGGGACCACGTTTGTGAATATGTTAGGTCAGTTCCAAGTGTCGATGGCTCTGCTGGCGACCCAGTGTGAGTGCTGTGTTGTGAGTGTGACAGTGTGTGTGTGTGTGTCTGTGTGTGTTTCGAAACCCCACTGTGTATGCCTTTACGAAAAAGTCGATGGGTGTTTGGTTGTGTTTCTTGCGTATGTGTGTTCGGGACCACGTTTTTGAGTATGTTAGGGCAGTTCGAAGTGTTGATGGTTATGCCGGAGACCCAATGTGAGTGCTGTGTTGTGAGTGTGACAGTTTGTGTGTGTGTGTCTGTGTGTGTGTTTCAGGGAAACCATTGTGTATGACTGTAAGAAAAAGTCGATGGGTGTTTGTGTGTTACTTGTATATGTGTGTGTCGGGCCACGTTTGAGAGTATGTTAGGGCAGTTTCAAGTGTTGAGGGTTCTGCGGGAGACCCAGTGTGAGCGCTGTGTTGTGAGTGTGATAGTGTCTGTGTGTGTGTGTGTGTGTGTTTGCGGGAAACCATTTTGTATGCCTGTAAGAAAAAGTCGATGGGTGTTTCTGTGTGTTTCTTGTGTATGTGTGTCTCGGGACAACGTATTTGGGTATGTCAGGGCTGTTCCAAGTGGTGATGGCTCTGCAAGGAACAGTGTGAGTGCTGTGTTGTGAGTGTGACAGTGTGTGTGTGTGTGTTTGGGGGAACCCCACTGTGTCTGCCTGTAAGGAAATGTCGATGGGTGTTTGTGTGTGTTTCTTGTGTATCTGTGTTTCGGGAGCACGTATGTGAGCGTGTCAGGGCAGTTCCAAGTGTTCATGGCTCTGCTGGAGATCCAGTGTGAGTGCTGTGTTGTGAGGGTGACATTGTGTGTGTGTGTGTGTGTGTGTGTGTTTGCGGGAAACCATTTGTATGCCTGTAAGAAAAAGTCGATGGGTGTTTGTGTGTGTTTCTTCTGTATGTGTGTTTCGGGACCACGTTTGTGAATATGTTAGGTCAGTTCCAAGTGTCGATGGCTCTGCTGGAGACCCAGTGTGAGTGCTGTGTTGTGAGTGTGACAGTGTGTGTGTGTGTGTCTGTGTGTGTTTCGAAACCCCACTGTGTATGCCTTTACGAAAAAGTCGATGGGTGTTTGGTTGTGTTTCTTGCGTATGTGTGTGTCGGGACCACGTTTTTGAGTATGTTAGGGCAGTTCGAAGTGTTGATGGTTATGCCGGAGACCCAATGTGAGTGCTGTGTTGTGAGTGTGACAGTTTGTGTGTGTGTGTCTGTGTGTGTGTTTCAGGGAAACCATTGTGTATGACTGTAAGAAAAAGTCGATGGGTGTTTGTGTGTTACTTGTATATGTGTGTGTCGGGCCACGTTTGAGAGTATGTTAGGGGAGTTTCAAGTGTTGAGGGTTCTGCGGGAGACCCAGTGTGAGTGCTGTGTTGTGAGTGTGATAGTGTATGTGTGTGTGTGTGTGTGTGTGTTTGCGGGAAACCATTTTGTATGCCTGTAAGAAAAAGTCGATGGGTGTTTCTGTGTGTTTCTTGTGTATGTGTGTCTCGGGACAACGTTTTTGGGTATGTCAGGGCAGTTCCAAGTGGTGATGGCTCTGCAAGGAACAGTGTGAGTGCTGTGTTGTGAGTGTGACAGTGTGTGTGTGTGTGTTTGGGGGAACCCCACTGTGTCTGCCTGTAAGGAAATGTCGATGGGTGTTTGTGTGTGTTTCTTGTGTATCTGTGTTTCGGGAGCACGTATGTGAGCGTGTCAGGGCAGTTCCAAGTGTTCATGGCTCTGCTGGAGATCCAGTGTGAGTGCTGTGTTGTGAGGGTGACATTGTGTGTGTGTGTGTGTGTGTGTGTGTTTGCGGGAAACCATTTGTATGCCTGTAAGAAAAAGTCGATGGGTGTTTGTGTGTGTTTCTTCTGTATGTGTGTTTCGGGACCACGTTTGTGAATATGTTAGGTCAGTTCCAAGTGTCGATGGCTCTGCTGGCGACCCAGTGTGAGTGCTGTGTTGTGAGTGTGACAGTGTGTGTGTGTGTGTCTGTGTGTGTTTCGAAACCCCACTGTGTATGCCTTTACGAAAAACTCGATGGGTGTTTGGTTGTGTTTCTTGCGTATGTGTGTGTCGGGACCACGTTTTTGAGTATGTTAGGGCAGTTCGAAGTGTTGATGGTTATGCCGGAGACCCAATGTGAGTGCTGTGTTGTGAGTGTGACAGTTTGTGTGTGTGTGTCTGTGTGTGTGTTTCAGGGAAACCATTGTGTATGACTGTAAGAAAAAGTCGATGGGTGTTTGTGTGTTACTTGTATATGTGTGTGTCGGGCCACGTTTGAGAGTATGTTAGGGCAGTTTCAAGTGTTGAGGGTTCTGCGGGAGACCCAGTGTGAGTGCTGTGTTGTGAGTGTGATAGTGTCTGTGTGTGTGTGTGTGTGTGTTTGCGGGAAACCATTTTGTATGCCTGTAAGAAAAAGTCGATGGGTGTTTCTGTGTGTTTCTTGTGTATGTGTGTCTCGGGACAACGTATTTGGGTATGTCAGGGCTGTTCCAAGTGGTGATGGCTCTGCAAAGAACAGTGTGAGTGCTGTGTTGTGAGTGTGACAGTGTGTGTGTGTGTGTGTTTGGGGGAACCCCACTGTGTCTGCCTGTAAGGAAATGTCGATGGGTGTTTGTGTGTGTTTCTTGTGTATCTGTGTTTCGGGAGCACGTATGTGAGTATGTCAGGGCAGTTCCAAGTGTTCATGGCTCTGCTGGAGATCCAGTGTGAGTGCTGTGTTGTGAGGGTGACATTGTGTGTGTGTGTGTGTGTGTGTGTGTGTGTTGCGGGAAACCATTTGTATGCCTGTAAGAAAAAGTCGATGGGTGTTTGTGTGTGTTTCTTCTGTATGTGTGTTTCGGGACCACGTTTGTGAATATGTTAGGTCAGTTCCAAGTGTCGATGGCTCTGCTGGCGACCCAGTGTGAGTGCTGTGTTGTGAGTGTGACAGTGTGTGTGTGTGTGTCTGTGTGTGTTTCGAAACCCCACTGTGTATGCCTTTACGAAAAAGTCGATGGGTGTTTGGTTGTGTTTCTTGCGTATGTGTGTTCGGGACCACGTTTTTGAGTATGTTAGGGCAGTTCGAAGTGTTGATGGTTATGCCGGAGACCCAATGTGAGTGCTGTGTTGTGAGTGTGACAGTTTGTGTGTGTGTGTCTGTGTGTGTGTTTCAGGGAAACCATTGTGTATGACTGTAAGAAAAAGTCGATGGGTGTTTGTGTGTTACTTGTATATGTGTGTGTCGGGCCACGTTTGAGAGTATGTTAGGGCAGTTTCAAGTGTTGAGGGTTCTGCGGGAGACCCAGTGTGAGCGCTGTGTTGTGAGTGTGATAGTGTGTGTGTGTGTGTGTGTTTGCGGGAAACCATTTTGTATGCCTGTAAGAAAAAGTCGATGGGTGTTTCTGTGTGTTTCTTGTGTATGTGTGTCTCGGGACAACGTTTTTGGGTATGTCAGGGCAGTTCCAAGTGGTGATGGCTCTGCAAGGAAGAGTGTGAGTGCTGTGTTGTGAGTGTGACAGTGTGTGTGTGTGTGTTTGGGGGAACCCCACTGTGTCTGCCTGTAAGGAAATGTCGATGGGTGTTTGTGTGTGTTTCTTGTGTATCTGTGTTTCGGGAGCACGTATGTGAGCGTGTCAGTGCAGTTCCAAGTGTTCATGGCTCTGCTGGAGATCCAGTGTGAGTGCTGTGTTGTGAGGGTGACATTGTGTGTGTGTGTGTGTGTGTGTGTGTTTGCGGGAAACCATTTGTATGCCTGTAAGAAAAAGTCGATGGGTGTTTGTGTGTGTTTCTTCCGTATGTGTGTTTCGGGACCACGTTTGTGAATATGTTAGGTCAGTTCCAAGTGTCGATGGCTCTGCTGGCGACCCAGTGTGAGTGCTGTGTTGTGAGTGTGACAGTGTGTGTGTGTGTGTCTGTGTGTGTTTCGAAACCCCACTGTGTATGCCTTTACGAAAAAGTCGATGGGTGTTTGGTTGTGTTTCTTGCGTATGTGTGTGTCGGGACCACGTTTTTGAGTATGTTAGGGCAGTTCGAAGTGTTGATGGTTATGCCGGAGACCCAATGTGAGTGCTGTGTTGTGAGTGTGACAGTTTGTGTGTGTGTGTCTGTGTGTGTGTTTCAGGGAAACCATTGTGTATGACTGTAAGAAAAAGTCGATGGGTGTTTGTGTGTTACTTGTATATGTGTGTGTCGGGCCACGTTTGAGAGTATGTTAGGGCAGTTTCAAGTGTTGAGGGTTCTGCGGGAGACCCAGTGTGAGTGCTGTGTTGTGAGTGTGATAGTGTATGTGTGTGTGTGTGTGTGTGTGTTTGCGGGAAACCATTTTGTATGCCTGTAAGAAAAAGTCGATGGGTGTTTCTGTGTGTTTCTTGTGTATGTGTGTCTCGGGACAACGTTTTTGGGTATGTCAGGGCAGTTCCAAGTGGTGATGGCTCTGCAAGGAACAGTGTGAGTGCTGTGTTGTGAGTGTGACAGTGTGTGTGTGTGTGTTTGGGGGAACCCCACTGTGTCTGCCTGTAAGGAAATGTCGATGGGTGTTTGTGTGTGTTTCTTCTGTATCTGTGTTTCGGGAGCACGTATGTGAGCGTGTCAGGGCAGTTCCAAGTGTTCATGGCTCTGCTGGAGATCCAGTGTGAGTGCTGTGTTGTGAGGGTGACATTGTGTGTGTGTGTGTGTGTGTGTGTGTTTGCGGGAAACCATTTGTATGCCTGTAAGAAAAAGTCGATGGGTGTTTGTGTGTGTTTCTTCTGTATGTGTGTTTCGGGACCACGTTTGTGAATATGTTAGGTCAGTTCCAAGTGTCGATGGCTCTGCTGGCGACCCAGTGTGAGTGCTGTGTTGTGAGTGTGACAGTGTGTGTGTGTGTGTCTGTGTGTGTTTCGAAACCCCACTGTGTATGCCTTTACGAAAAACTCGATGGGTGTTTGGTTGTGTTTCTTGCGTATGTGTGTGTCGGGACCACGTTTTTGAGTATGTTAGGGCAGTTCGAAGTGTTGATGGTTATGCCGGAGACCCAATGTGAGTGCTGTGTTGTGAGTGTGACAGTTTGTGTGTGTGTGTCTGTGTGTGTGTTTCAGGGAAACCATTGTGTATGACTGTAAGAAAAAGTCGATGGGTGTTTGTGTGTTACTTGTATATGTGTGTGTCGGGCCACGTTTGAGAGTATGTTAGGGCAGTTTCAAGTGTTGAGGGTTCTGCGGGAGACCCAGTGTGAGTGCTGTGTTGTGAGTGTGATAGTGTATGTGTGTGTGTGTGTGTGTGTGTTTGCGGGAAACCATTTTGTATGCCTGTAAGAAAAAGTCGATGGGTGTTTCTGTGTGTTTCTTGTGTATGTGTGTCTCGGGACAACGTTTTTGGGTATGTCAGGGCAGTTCCAAGTGGTGATGGCTCTGCAAGGAACAGTGTGAGTGCTGTGTTGTGAGTGTGACAGTGTGTGTGTGTGTGTTTGGGGGAACCCCACTGTGTCTGCCTGTAAGGAAATGTCGATGGGTGTTTGTGTGTGTTTCTTCTGTATCTGTGTTTCGGGAGCACGTATGTGAGCGTGTCAGGGCAGTTCCAAGTGTTCATGGCTCTGCTGGAGATCCAGTGTGAGTGCTGTGTTGTGAGGGTGACATTGTGTGTGTGTGTGTGTGTGTGTGTGTTTGCGGGAAACCATTTGTATGCCTGTAAGAAAAAGTCGATGGGTGTTTGTGTGTGTTTCTTCTGTATGTGTGTTTCGGGACCACGTTTGTGAATATGTTAGGTCAGTTCCAAGTGTCGATGGCTCTGCTGGCGACCCAGTGTGAGTGCTGTGTTGTGAGTGTGACAGTGTGTGTGTGTGTGTCTGTGTGTGTTTCGAAACCCCACTGTGTATGCCTTTACGAAAAACTCGATGGGTGTTTGGTTGTGTTTCTTGCGTATGTGTGTGTCGGGACCACGTTTTTGAGTATGTTAGGGCAGTTCGAAGTGTTGATGGTTATGCCGGAGACCCAATGTGAGTGCTGTGTTGTGAGTGTGACAGTTTGTGTGTGTGTGTCTGTGTGTGTGTTTCAGGGAAACCATTGTGTATGACTGTAAGAAAAAGTCGATGGGTGTTTGTGTGTTACTTGTATATGTGTGTGTCGGGCCACGTTTGAGAGTATGTTAGGGCAGTTTCAAGTGTTGAGGGTTCTGCGGGAGACCCAGTGTGAGTGCTGTGTTGTGAGTGTGATAGTGTCTGTGTGTGTGTGTGTGTGTGTTTGCGGGAAACCATTTTGTATGCCTGTAAGAAAAAGTCGATGGGTGTTTCTGTGTGTTTCTTGTGTATGTGTGTCTCGGGACAACGTATTTGGGTATGTCAGGGCTGTTCCAAGTGGTGATGGCTCTGCAAAGAACAGTGTGAGTGCTGTGTTGTGAGTGTGACAGTGTGTGTGTGTGTGTGTTTGGGGGAACCCCACTGTGTCTGCCTGTAAGGAAATGTCGATGGGTGTTTGTGTGTGTTTCTTGTGTATCTGTGTTTCGGGAGCACGTATGTGAGTATGTCAGGGCAGTTCCAAGTGTTCATGGCTCTGCTGGAGATCCAGTGTGAGTGCTGTGTTGTGAGGGTGACATTGTGTGTGTGTGTGTGTGTGTGTGTGTGTGTTGCGGGAAACCATTTGTATGCCTGTAAGAAAAAGTCGATGGGTGTTTGTGTGTGTTTCTTCTGTATGTGTGTTTCGGGACCACGTTTGTGAATATGTTAGGTCAGTTCCAAGTGTCGATGGCTCTGCTGGCGACCCAGTGTGAGTGCTGTGTTGTGAGTGTGACAGTGTGTGTGTGTGTGTCTGTGTGTGTTTCGAAACCCCACTGTGTATGCCTTTACGAAAAAGTCGATGGGTGTTTGGTTGTGTTTCTTGCGTATGTGTGTTCGGGACCACGTTTTTGAGTATGTTAGGGCAGTTCGAAGTGTTGATGGTTATGCCGGAGACCCAATGTGAGTGCTGTGTTGTGAGTGTGACAGTTTGTGTGTGTGTGTCTGTGTGTGTGTTTCAGGGAAACCATTGTGTATGACTGTAAGAAAAAGTCGATGGGTGTTTGTGTGTTACTTGTATATGTGTGTGTCGGGCCACGTTTGAGAGTATGTTAGGGCAGTTTCAAGTGTTGAGGGTTCTGCGGGAGACCCAGTGTGAGCGCTGTGTTGTGAGTGTGATAGTGTCTGTGTGTGTGTGTGTGTGTGTGTTTGCGGGAAACCATTTTGTATGCCTGTAAGAAAAAGTCGATGGGTGTTTCTGTGTGTTTCTTGTGTATGTGTGTCTCGGGACAACGTATTTGGGTATGTCAGGGCTGTTCCAAGTGGTGATGGCTCTGCAAGGAACAGTGTGAGTGCTGTGTTGTGAGTGTGACAGTGTGTGTGTGTGTGTGTTTGGGGGAACCCCACTGTGTCTGCCTGTAAGGAAATGTCGATGGGTGTTTGTGTGTGTTTCTTGTGTATCTGTGTTTCGGGAGCACGTATGTGAGCGTGTCAGGGCAGTTCCAAGTGTTCATGGCTCTGCTGGAGATCCAGTGTGAGTGCTGTGTTGTGAGGGTGACATTGTGTGTGTGTGTGTGTGTGTGTGTGTGTTTGCGGGAAACCATTTGTATGCCTGTAAGAAAAAGTCGATGGGTGTTTGTGTGTGTTTCTTCTGTATGTGTGTTTCGGGACCACGTTTGTGAATATGTTAGGTCAGTTCCAAGTGTCGATGGCTCTGCTGGAGACCCAGTGTGAGTGCTGTGTTGTGAGTGTGACAGTGTGTGTGTGTGTGTCTGTGTGTGTTTCGAAACCCCACTGTGTATGCCTTTACGAAAAAGTCGATGGGTGTTTGGTTGTGTTTCTTGCGTATGTGTGTGTCGGGACCACGTTTTTGAGTATGTTAGGGCAGTTCGAAGTGTTGATGGTTATGCCGGAGACCCAATGTGAGTGCTGTGTTGTGAGTGTGACAGTTTGTGTGTGTGTGTCTGTGTGTGTGTTTCAGGGAAACCATTGTGTATGACTGTAAGAAAAAGTCGATGGGTGTTTGTGTGTTACTTGTATATGTGTGTGTCGGGCCACGTTTGAGAGTATGTTAGGGGAGTTTCAAGTGTTGAGGGTTCTGCGGGAGACCCAGTGTGAGTGCTGTGTTGTGAGTGTGATAGTGTATGTGTGTGTGTGTGTGTGTGTGTTTGCGGGAAACCATTTTGTATGCCTGTAAGAAAAAGTCGATGGGTGTTTCTGTGTGTTTCTTGTGTATGTGTGTCTCGGGACAACGTTTTTGGGTATGTCAGGGCAGTTCCAAGTGGTGATGGCTCTGCAAGGAACAGTGTGAGTGCTGTGTTGTGAGTGTGACAGTGTGTGTGTGTGTGTTTGGGGGAACCCCACTGTGTCTGCCTGTAAGGAAATGTCGATGGGTGTTTGTGTGTGTTTCTTGTGTATCTGTGTTTCGGGAGCACGTATGTGAGCGTGTCAGGGCAGTTCCAAGTGTTCATGGCTCTGCTGGAGATCCAGTGTGAGTGCTGTGTTGTGAGGGTGACATTGTGTGTGTGTGTGTGTGTGTGTGTGTTTGCGGGAAACCATTTGTATGCCTGTAAGAAAAAGTCGATGGGTGTTTGTGTGTGTTTCTTCTGTATGTGTGTTTCGGGACCACGTTTGTGAATATGTTAGGTCAGTTCCAAGTGTCGATGGCTCTGCTGGCGACCCAGTG
This sequence comes from Ursus arctos, assembly GCF_023065955.2. Classification (NCBI taxonomy): domain Eukaryota; kingdom Metazoa; phylum Chordata; class Mammalia; order Carnivora; family Ursidae; genus Ursus; species Ursus arctos. Next base: position 21,505,759 of record NC_079874.1, read on the forward strand.
TGAGTGCTGTGTTGTGAGTGTGACAGTGTGTGTGTGTGTGTCTGTGTGTGTTTCGAAACCCCACTGTGTATGCCTTTACGAAAAACTCGATGGGTGTTTGGTTGTGTTTCTTGCGTATGTGTGTGTCGGGACCACGTTTTTGAGTATGTTAGGGCAGTTCGAAGTGTTGATGGTTATGCCGGAGACCCAATGTGAGTGCTGTGTTGTGAGTGTGACAGTTTGTGTGTGTGTGTCTGTGTGTGTGTTTCAGGGAAACCATTGTGTATGACTGTAAGAAAAAGTCGATGGGTGTTTGTGTGTTACTTGTATATGTGTGTGTCGGGCCACGTTTGAGAGTATGTTAGGGCAGTTTCAAGTGTTGAGGGTTCTGCGGGAGACCCAGTGTGAGTGCTGTGTTGTGAGTGTGATAGTGTCTGTGTGTGTGTGTGTGTGTGTTTGCGGGAAACCATTTTGTATGCCTGTAAGAAAAAGTCGATGGGTGTTTCTGTGTGTTTCTTGTGTATGTGTGTCTCGGGACAACGTATTTGGGTATGTCAGGGCTGTTCCAAGTGGTGATGGCTCTGCAAAGAACAGTGTGAGTGCTGTGTTGTGAGTGTGACAGTGTGTGTGTGTGTGTGTTTGGGGGAACCCCACTGTGTCTGCCTGTAAGGAAATGTCGATGGGTGTTTGTGTGTGTTTCTTGTGTATCTGTGTTTCGGGAGCACGTATGTGAGTATGTCAGGGCAGTTCCAAGTGTTCATGGCTCTGCTGGAGATCCAGTGTGAGTGCTGTGTTGTGAGGGTGACATTGTGTGTGTGTGTGTGTGTGTGTGTGTGTGTTGCGGGAAACCATTTGTATGCCTGTAAGAAAAAGTCGATGGGTGTTTGTGTGTGTTTCTTCTGTATGTGTGTTTCGGGACCACGTTTGTGAATATGTTAGGTCAGTTCCAAGTGTCGATGGCTCTGCTGGCGACCCAGTGTGAGTGCTGTGTTGTGAGTGTGACAGTGTGTGTGTGTGTGTCTGTGTGTGTTTCGAAACCCCACTGTGTATGCCTTTACGAAAAAGTCGATGGGTGTTTGGTTGTGTTTCTTGCGTATGTGTGTTCGGGACCACGTTTTTGAGTATGTTAGGGCAGTTCGAAGTGTTGATGGTTATGCCGGAGACCCAATGTGAGTGCTGTGTTGTGAGTGTGACAGTTTGTGTGTGTGTGTCTGTGTGTGTGTTTCAGGGAAACCATTGTGTATGACTGTAAGAAAAAGTCGATGGGTGTTTGTGTGTTACTTGTATATGTGTGTGTCGGGCCACGTTTGAGAGTATGTTAGGGCAGTTTCAAGTGTTGAGGGTTCTGCGGGAGACCCAGTGTGAGCGCTGTGTTGTGAGTGTGATAGTGTGTGTGTGTGTGTGTGTTTGCGGGAAACCATTTTGTATGCCTGTAAGAAAAAGTCGATGGGTGTTTCTGTGTGTTTCTTGTGTATGTGTGTCTCGGGACAACGTTTTTGGGTATGTCAGGGCAGTTCCAAGTGGTGATGGCTCTGCAAGGAAGAGTGTGAGTGCTGTGTTGTGAGTGTGACAGTGTGTGTGTGTGTGTTTGGGGGAACCCCACTGTGTCTGCCTGTAAGGAAATGTCGATGGGTGTTTGTGTGTGTTTCTTGTGTATCTGTGTTTCGGGAGCACGTATGTGAGCGTGTCAGTGCAGTTCCAAGTGTTCATGGCTCTGCTGGAGATCCAGTGTGGGTGCTGTGTTGTGAGGGTGACATTGTGTGTGTGTGTGTGTGTGTGTGTGTTTGCGGGAAACCATTTGTATGCCTGTAAGAAAAAGTCGATGGGTGTTTGTGTGTGTTTCTTCCGTATGTGTGTTTCGGGACCACGTTTGTGAATATGTTAGGTCAGTTCCAAGTGTCGATGGCTCTGCTGGCGACCCAGTGTGAGTGCTGTGTTGTGAGTGTGACAGTGTGTGTGTGTGTGTCTGTGTGTGTTTCGAAACCCCACTGTGTATGCCTTTACGAAAAAGTCGATGGGTGTTTGGTTGTGGTTCTTGCGTATGTGTGTGTCGGGACCACGTTTTTGAGTATGTTAGGGCAGTTCGAAGTGTTGATGGTTATGCCGGAGACCCAATGTGAGTGCTGTGTTGTGAGTGTGACAGTTTGTGTGTGTGTGTCTGTGTGTGTGTTTCAGGGAAACCATTGTGTATGACTGTAAGAAAAAGTCGATGGGTGTTTGTGTGTTACTTGTATATGTGTGTGTCGGGCCACGTTTGAGAGTATGTTAGGGCAGTTTCAAGTGTTGAGGGTTCTGCGGGAGACCCAGTGTGAGTGCTGTGTTGTGAGTGTGATAGTGTATGTGTGTGTGTGTGTGTGTGTGTTTGCGGGAAACCATTTTGTATGCCTGTAAGAAAAAGTCGATGGGTGTTTCTGTGTGTTTCTTGTGTATGTGTGTCTCGGGACAACGTTTTTGGGTATGTCAGGGCAGTTCCAAGTGGTGATGGCTCTGCAAGGAACAGTGTGAGTGCTGTGTTGTGAGTGTGACAGTGTGTGTGTGTGTGTTTGGGGGAACCCCACTGTGTCTGCCTGTAAGGAAATGTCGATGGGTGTTTGTGTGTGTTTCTTGTGTATCTGTGTTTCGGGAGCACGTATGTGAGCGTGTCAGGGCAGTTCCAAGTGTTCATGGCTCTGCTGGAGATCCAGTGTGAGTGCTGTGTTGTGAGGGTGACATTGTGTGTGTGTGTGTGTGTGTGTGTGTTTGCGGGAAACCATTTGTATGCCTGTAAGAAAAAGTCGATGGGTGTTTGTGTGTGTTTCTTCTGTATGTGTGTTTCGGGACCACGTTTGTGAATATGTTAGGTCAGTTCCAAGTGTCGATGGCTCTGCTGGCGACCCAGTGTGAGTGCTGTGTTGTGAGTGTGACAGTGTGTGTGTGTGTGTCTGTGTGTGTTTCGAAACCCCACTGTGTATGCCTTTACGAAAAACTCGATGGGTGTTTGGTTGTGTTTCTTGCGTATGTGTGTGTCGGGACCACGTTTTTGAGTATGTTAGGGCAGTTCGAAGTGTTGATGGTTATGCCGGAGACCCAATGTGAGTGCTGTGTTGTGAGTGTGACAGTTTGTGTGTGTGTGTCTGTGTGTGTGTTTCAGGGAAACCATTGTGTATGACTGTAAGAAAAAGTCGATGGGTGTTTGTGTGTTACTTGTATATGTGTGTGTCGGGCCACGTTTGAGAGTATGTTAGGGCAGTTTCAAGTGTTGAGGGTTCTGCGGGAGACCCAGTGTGAGTGCTGTGTTGTGAGTGTGATAGTGTCTGTGTGTGTGTGTGTGTGTGTTTGCGGGAAACCATTTTGTATGCCTGTAAGAAAAAGTCGATGGGTGTTTCTGTGTGTTTCTTGTGTATGTGTGTCTCGGGACAACGTATTTGGGTATGTCAGGGCTGTTCCAAGTGGTGATGGCTCTGCAAAGAACAGTGTGAGTGCTGTGTTGTGAGTGTGACAGTGTGTGTGTGTGTGTGTTTGGGGGAACCCCACTGTGTCTGCCTGTAAGGAAATGTCGATGGGTGTTTGTGTGTGTTTCTTGTGTATCTGTGTTTCGGGAGCACGTATGTGAGTATGTCAGGGCAGTTCCAAGTGTTCATGGCTCTGCTGGAGATCCAGTGTGAGTGCTGTGTTGTGAGGGTGACATTGTGTGTGTGTGTGTGTGTGTGTGTGTGTGTTGCGGGAAACCATTTGTATGCCTGTAAGAAAAAGTCGATGGGTGTTTGTGTGTGTTTCTTCTGTATGTGTGTTTCGGGACCACGTTTGTGAATATGTTAGGTCAGTTCCAAGTGTCGATGGCTCTGCTGGCGACCCAGTGTGAGTGCTGTGTTGTGAGTGTGACAGTGTGTGTGTGTGTGTCTGTGTGTGTTTCGAAACCCCACTGTGTATGCCTTTACGAAAAAGTCGATGGGTGTTTGGTTGTGTTTCTTGCGTATGTGTGTTCGGGACCACGTTTTTGAGTATGTTAGGGCAGTTCGAAGTGTTGATGGTTATGCCGGAGACCCAATGTGAGTGCTGTGTTGTGAGTGTGACAGTTTGTGTGTGTGTGTCTGTGTGTGTGTTTCAGGGAAACCATTGTGTATGACTGTAAGAAAAAGTCGATGGGTGTTTGTGTGTTACTTGTATATGTGTGTGTCGGGCCACGTTTGAGAGTATGTTAGGGCAGTTTCAAGTGTTGAGGGTTCTGCGGGAGACCCAGTGTGAGCGCTGTGTTGTGAGTGTGATAGTGTGTGTGTGTGTGTGTGTTTGCGGGAAACCATTTTGTATGCCTGTAAGAAAAAGTCGATGGGTGTTTCTGTGTGTTTCTTGTGTATGTGTGTCTCGGGACAACGTTTTTGGGTATGTCAGGGCAGTTCCAAGTGGTGATGGCTCTGCAAGGAAGAGTGTGAGTGCTGTGTTGTGAGTGTGACAGTGTGTGTGTGTGTGTTTGGGGGAACCCCACTGTGTCTGCCTGTAAGGAAATGTCGATGGGTGTTTGTGTGTGTTTCTTGTGTATCTGTGTTTCGGGAGCACGTATGTGAGCGTGTCAGTGCAGTTCCAAGTGTTCATGGCTCTGCTGGAGATCCAGTGTGAGTGCTGTGTTGTGAGGGTGACATTGTGTGTGTGTGTGTGTGTGTGTGTGTTTGCGGGAAACCATTTGTATGCCTGTAAGAAAAAGTCGATGGGTGTTTGTGTGTGTTTCTTCCGTATGTGTGTTTCGGGACCACGTTTGTGAATATGTTAGGTCAGTTCCAAGTGTCGATGGCTCTGCTGGCGACCCAGTGTGAGTGCTGTGTTGTGAGTGTGACAGTGTGTGTGTGTGTGTCTGTGTGTGTTTCGAAACCCCACTGTGTATGCCTTTACGAAAAAGTCGATGGGTGTTTGGTTGTGTTTCTTGCGTATGTGTGTGTCGGGACCACGTTTTTGAGTATGTTAGGGCAGTTCGAAGTGTTGATGGTTATGCCGGAGACCCAATGTGAGTGCTGTGTTGTGAGTGTGACAGTTTGTGTGTGTGTGTCTGTGTGTGTGTTTCAGGGAAACCATTGTGTATGACTGTAAGAAAAAGTCGATGGGTGTTTGTGTGTTACTTGTATATGTGTGTGTCGGGCCACGTTTGAGAGTATGTTAGGGCAGTTTCAAGTGTTGAGGGTTCTGCGGGAGACCCAGTGTGAGTGCTGTGTTGTGAGTGTGATAGTGTATGTGTGTGTGTGTGTGTGTGTGTTTGCGGGAAACCATTTTGTATGCCTGTAAGAAAAAGTCGATGGGTGTTTCTGTGTGTTTCTTGTGTATGTGTGTCTCGGGACAACGTTTTTGGGTATGTCAGGGCAGTTCCAAGTGGTGATGGCTCTGCAAGGAACAGTGTGAGTGCTGTGTTGTGAGTGTGACAGTGTGTGTGTGTGTGTTTGGGGGAACCCCACTGTGTCTGCCTGTAAGGAAATGTCGATGGGTGTTTGTGTGTGTTTCTTGTGTATCTGTGTTTCGGGAGCACGTATGTGAGCGTGTCAGGGCAGTTCCAAGTGTTCATGGCTCTGCTGGAGATCCAGTGTGAGTGCTGTGTTGTGAGGGTGACATTGTGTGTGTGTGTGTGTGTGTGTGTGTTTGCGGGAAACCATTTGTATGCCTGTAAGAAAAAGTCGATGGGTGTTTGTGTGTGTTTCTTCTGTATGTGTGTTTCGGGACCACGTTTGTGAATATGTTAGGTCAGTTCCAAGTGTCGATGGCTCTGCTGGCGACCCAGTGTGAGTGCTGTGTTGTGAGTGTGACAGTGTGTGTGTGTGTGTCTGTGTGTGTTTCGAAACCCCACTGTGTATGCCTTTACGAAAAAGTCGATGGGTGTTTGGTTGTGTTTCTTGCGTATGTGTGTGTCGGGACCACGTTTTTGAGTATGTTAGGGCAGTTCGAAGTGTTGATGGTTATGCCGGAGACCCAATGTGAGTGCTGTGTTGTGAGTGTGACAGTTTGTGTGTGTGTGTCTGTGTGTGTGTTTCAGGGAAACCATTGTGTATGACTGTAAGAAAAAGTCGATGGGTGTTTGTGTGTTACTTGTATATGTGTGTGTCGGGCCACGTTTGAGAGTATGTTAGGGCAGTTTCAAGTGTTGAGGGTTCTGCGGGAGACCCAGTGTGAGTGCTGTGTTGTGAGTGTGATAGTGTATGTGTGTGTGTGTGTGTGTGTGTTTGCGGGAAACCATTTTGTATGCCTGTAAGAAAAAGTCGATGGGTGTTTCTGTGTGTTTCTTGTGTATGTGTGTCTCGGGACAACGTTTTTGGGTATGTCAGGGCAGTTCCAAGTGGTGATGGCTCTGCAAGGAACAGTGTGAGTGCTGTGTTGTGAGTGTGACAGTGTGTGTGTGTGTGTTTGGGGGAACCCCACTGTGTCTGCCTGTAAGGAAATGTCGATGGGTGTTTGTGTGTGTTTCTTCTGTATCTGTGTTTCGGGAGCACGTATGTGAGCGTGTCAGGGCAGTTCCAAGTGTTCATGGCTCTGCTGGAGATCCAGTGTGAGTGCTGTGTTGTGAGGGTGACATTGTGTGTGTGTGTGTGTGTGTGTGTGTTTGCGGGAAACCATTTGTATGCCTGTAAGAAAAAGTCGATGGGTGTTTGTGTGTGTTTCTTCTGTATGTGTGTTTCGGGACCACGTTTGTGAATATGTTAGGTCAGTTCCAAGTGTCGATGGCTCTGCTGGCGACCCAGTGTGAGTGCTGTGTTGTGAGTGTGACAGTGTGTGTGTGTGTGTCTGTGTGTGTTTCGAAACCCCACTGTGTATGCCTTTACGAAAAACTCGATGGGTGTTTGGTTGTGTTTCTTGCGTATGTGTGTGTCGGGACCACGTTTTTGAGTATGTTAGGGCAGTTCGAAGTGTTGATGGTTATGCCGGAGACCCAATGTGAGTGCTGTGTTGTGAGTGTGACAGTTTGTGTGTGTGTGTCTGTGTGTGTGTTTCAGGGAAACCATTGTGTATGACTGTAAGAAAAAGTCGATGGGTGTTTGTGTGTTACTTGTATATGTGTGTGTCGGGCCACGTTTGAGAGTATGTTAGGGCAGTTTCAAGTGTTGAGGGTTCTGCGGGAGACCCAGTGTGAGTGCTGTGTTGTGAGTGTGATAGTGTCTGTGTGTGTGTGTGTGTGTGTTTGCGGGAAACCATTTTGTATGCCTGTAAGAAAAAGTCGATGGGTGTTTCTGTGTGTTTCTTGTGTATGTGTGTCTCGGGACAACGTATTTGGGTATGTCAGGGCTGTTCCAAGTGGTGATGGCTCTGCAAAGAACAGTGTGAGTGCTGTGTTGTGAGTGTGACAGTGTGTGTGTGTGTGTGTTTGGGGGAACCCCACTGTGTCTGCCTGTAAGGAAATGTCGATGGGTGTTTGTGTGTGTTTCTTGTGTATCTGTGTTTCGGGAGCACGTATGTGAGTATGTCAGGGCAGTTCCAAGTGTTCATGGCTCTGCTGGAGATCCAGTGTGAGTGCTGTGTTGTGAGGGTGACATTGTGTGTGTGTGTGTGTGTGTGTGTGTGTGTTGCGGGAAACCATTTGTATGCCTGTAAGAAAAAGTCGATGGGTGTTTGTGTGTGTTTCTTCTGTATGTGTGTTTCGGGACCACGTTTGTGAATATGTTAGGTCAGTTCCAAGTGTCGATGGCTCTGCTGGCGACCCAGTGTGAGTGCTGTGTTGTGAGTGTGACAGTGTGTGTGTGTGTGTCTGTGTGTGTTTCGAAACCCCACTGTGTATGCCTTTACGAAAAAGTCGATGGGTGTTTGGTTGTGTTTCTTGCGTATGTGTGTTCGGGACCACGTTTTTGAGTATGTTAGGGCAGTTCGAAGTGTTGATGGTTATGCCGGAGACCCAATGTGAGTGCTGTGTTGTGAGTGTGACAGTTTGTGTGTGTGTGTCTGTGTGTGTGTTTCAGGGAAACCATTGTGTATGACTGTAAGAAAAAGTCGATGGGTGTTTGTGTGTTACTTGTATATGTGTGTGTCGGGCCACGTTTGAGAGTATGTTAGGGCAGTTTCAAGTGTTGAGGGTTCTGCGGGAGACCCAGTGTGAGCGCTGTGTTGTGAGTGTGATAGTGTCTGTGTGTGTGTGTGTGTGTGTGTTTGCGGGAAACCATTTTGTATGCCTGTAAGAAAAAGTCGATGGGTGTTTCTGTGTGTTTCTTGTGTATGTGTGTCTCGGGACAACGTATTTGGGTATGTCAGGGCTGTTCCAAGTGGTGATGGCTCTGCAAGGAACAGTGTGAGTGCTGTGTTGTGAGTGTGACAGTGTGTGTGTGTGTGTTTGGGGGAACCCCACTGTGTCTGCCTGTAAGGAAATGTCGATGGGTGTTTGTGTGTGTTTCTTGTGTATCTGTGTTTCGGGAGCACGTATGTGAGCGTGTCAGGGCAGTTCCAAGTGTTCATGGCTCTGCTGGAGATCCAGTGTGAGTGCTGTGTTGTGAGGGTGACATTGTGTGTGTGTGTGTGTGTGTGTGTGTTTGCGGGAAACCATTTGTATGCCTGTAAGAAAAAGTCGATGGGTGTTTGTGTGTGTTTCTTCTGTATGTGTGTTTCGGGACCACGTTTGTGAATATGTTAGGTCAGTTCCAAGTGTCGATGGCTCTGCTGGAGACCCAGTGTGAGTGCTGTGTTGTGAGTGTGACAGTGTGTGTGTGTGTGTCTGTGTGTGTTTCGAAACCCCACTGTGTATGCCTTTACGAAAAAGTCGATGGGTGTTTGGTTGTGTTTCTTGCGTATGTGTGTGTCGGGACCACGTTTTTGAGTATGTTAGGGCAGTTCGAAGTGTTGATGGTTATGCCGGAGACCCAATGTGAGTGCTGTGTTGTGAGTGTGACAGTTTGTGTGTGTGTGTCTGTGTGTGTGTTTCAGGGAAACCATTGTGTATGACTGTAAGAAAAAGTCGATGGGTGTTTGTGTGTTACTTGTATATGTGTGTGTCGGGCCACGTTTGAGAGTATGTTAGGGGAGTTTCAAGTGTTGAGGGTTCTGCGGGAGACCCAGTGTGAGTGCTGTGTTGTGAGTGTGATAGTGTATGTGTGTGTGTGTGTGTGTGTTTGCGGGAAACCATTTTGTATGCCTGTAAGAAAAAGTCGATGGGTGTTTCTGTGTGTTTCTTGTGTATGTGTGTCTCGGGACAACGTTTTTGGGTATGTCAGGGCAGTTCCAAGTGGTGATGGCTCTGCAAGGAACAGTGTGAGTGCTGTGTTGTGAGTGTGACAGTGTGTGTGTGTGTGTTTGGGGGAACCCCACTGTGTCTGCCTGTAAGGAAATGTCGATGGGTGTTTGTGTGTGTTTCTTGTGTATCTGTGTTTCGGGAGCACGTATGTGAGCGTGTCAGGGCAGTTCCAAGTGTTCATGGCTCTGCTGGAGATCCAGTGTGAGTGCTGTGTTGTGAGGGTGACATTGTGTGTGTGTGTGTGTGTGTGTGTGTTTGCGGGAAACCATTTGTATGCCTGTAAGAAAAAGTCGATGGGTGTTTGTGTGTGTTTCTTCTGTATGTGTGTTTCGGGACCACGTTTGTGAATATGTTAGGTCAGTTCCAAGTGTCGATGGCTCTGCTGGCGACCCAGTGTGAGTGCTGTGTTGTGAGTGTGACAGTGTGTGTGTGTGTGTCTGTGTGTGTTTCGAAACCCCACTGTGTATGCCTTTACGAAAAACTCGATGGGTGTTTGGTTGTGTTTCTTGCGTATGTGTGTGTCGGGACCACGTTTTTGAGTATGTTAGGGCAGTTCGAAGTGTTGATGGTTATGCCGGAGACCCAATGTGAGTGCTGTGTTGTGAGTGTGACAGTTTGTGTGTGTGTGTCTGTGTGTGTGTTTCAGGGAAACCATTGTGTATGACTGTAAGAAAAAGTCGATGGGTGTTTGTGTGTTACTTGTATATGTGTGTGTCGGGCCACGTTTGAGAGTATGTTAGGGCAGTTTCAAGTGTTGAGGGTTCTGCGGGAGACCCAGTGTGAGTGCTGTGTTGTGAGTGTGATAGTGTCTGTGTGTGTGTGTGTGTGTGTTTGCGGGAAACCATTTTGTATGCCTGTAAGAAAAAGTCGATGGGTGTTTCTGTGTGTTTCTTGTGTATGTGTGTCTCGGGACAACGTATTTGGGTATGTCAGGGCTGTTCCAAGTGGTGATGGCTCTGCAAAGAACAGTGTGAGTGCTGTGTTGTGAGTGTGACAGTGTGTGTGTGTGTGTGTTTGGGGGAACCCCACTGTGTCTGCCTGTAAGGAAATGTCGATGGGTGTTTGTGTGTGTTTCTTGTGTATCTGTGTTTCGGGAGCACGTATGTGAGTATGTCAGGGCAGTTCCAAGTGTTCATGGCTCTGCTGGAGATCCAGTGTGAGTGCTGTGTTGTGAGGGTGACATTGTGTGTGTGTGTGTGTGTGTGTGTGTGTGTTGCGGGAAACCATTTGTATGCCTGTAAGAAAAAGTCGATGGGTGTTTGTGTGTGTTTCTTCTGTATGTGTGTTTCGGGACCACGTTTGTGAATATGTTAGGTCAGTTCCAAGTGTCGATGGCTCTGCTGGCGACCCAGTGTGAGTGCTGTGTTGTGAGTGTGACAGTGTGTGTGTGTGTGTCTGTGTGTGTTTCGAAACCCCACTGTGTATGCCTTTACGAAAAAGTCGATGGGTGTTTGGTTGTGTTTCTTGCGTATGTGTGTTCGGGACCACGTTTTTGAGTATGTTAGGGCAGTTCGAAGTGTTGATGGTTATGCCGGAGACCCAATGTGAGTGCTGTGTTGTGAGTGTGACAGTTTGTGTGTGTGTGTCTGTGTGTGTGTTTCAGGGAAACCATTGTGTATGACTGTAAGAAAAAGTCGATGGGTGTTTGTGTGTTACTTGTATATGTGTGTGTCGGGCCACGTTTGAGAGTATGTTAGGGCAGTTTCAAGTGTTGAGGGTTCTGCGGGAGACCCAGTGTGAGCGCTGTGTTGTGAGTGTGATAGTGTGTGTGTGTGTGTGTGTTTGCGGGAAACCATTTTGTATGCCTGTAAGAAAAAGTCGATGGGTGTTTCTGTGTGTTTCTTGTGTATGTGTGTCTCGGGACAACGTTTTTGGGTATGTCAGGGCAGTTCCAAGTGGTGATGGCTCTGCAAGGAAGAGTGTGAGTGCTGTGTTGTGAGTGTGACAGTGTGTGTGTGTGTGTTTGGGGGAACCCCACTGTGTCTGCCTGTAAGGAAATGTCGATGGGTGTTTGTGTGTGTTTCTTGTGTATCTGTGTTTCGGGAGCACGTATGTGAGCGTGTCAGTGCAGTTCCAAGTGTTCATGGCTCTGCTGGAGATCCAGTGTGAGTGCTGTGTTGTGAGGGTGACATTGTGTGTGTGTGTGTGTGTGTGTGTGTTTGCGGGAAACCATTTGTATGCCTGTAAGAAAAAGTCGATGGGTGTTTGTGTGTGTTTCTTCCGTATGTGTGTTTCGGGACCACGTTTGTGAATATGTTAGGTCAGTTCCAAGTGTCGATGGCTCTGCTGGCGACCCAGTGTGAGTGCTGTGTTGTGAGTGTGACAGTGTGTGTGTGTGTGTCTGTGTGTGTTTCGAAACCCCACTGTGTATGCCTTTACGAAAAAGTCGATGGGTGTTTGGTTGTGTTTCTTGCGTATGTGTGTGTCGGGACCACGTTTTTGAGTATGTTAGGGCAGTTCGAAGTGTTGATGGTTATGCCGGAGACCCAATGTGAGTGCTGTGTTGTGAGTGTGACAGTTTGTGTGTGTGTGTCTGTGTGTGTGTTTCAGGGAAACCATTGTGTATGACTGTAAGAAAAAGTCGATGGGTGTTTGTGTGTTACTTGTATATGTGTGTGTCGGGCCACGTTTGAGAGTATGTTAGGGCAGTTTCAAGTGTTGAGGGTTCTGCGGGAGACCCAGTGTGAGTGCTGTGTTGTGAGTGTGATAGTGTATGTGTGTGTGTGTGTGTGTGTGTTTGCGGGAAACCATTTTGTATGCCTGTAAGAAAAAGTCGATGGGTGTTTCTGTGTGTTTCTTGTGTATGTGTGTCTCGGGACAACGTTTTTGGGTATGTCAGGGCAGTTCCAAGTGGTGATGGCTCTGCAAGGAACAGTGTGAGTGCTGTGTTGTGAGTGTGACAGTGTGTGTGTGTGTGTTTGGGGGAACCCCACTGTGTCTGCCTGTAAGGAAATGTCGATGGGTGTTTGTGTGTGTTTCTTCTGTATCTGTGTTTCGGGAGCACGTATGTGAGCGTGTCAGGGCAGTTCCAAGTGTTCATGGCTCTGCTGGAGATCCAGTGTGAGTGCTGTGTTGTGAGGGTGACATTGTGTGTGTGTGTGTGTGTGTGTGTGTTTGCGGGAAACCATTTGTATGCCTGTAAGAAAAAGTCGATGGGTGTTTGTGTGTGTTTCTTCTGTATGTGTGTTTCGGGACCACGTTTGTGAATATGTTAGGTCAGTTCCAAGTGTCGATGGCTCTGCTGGCGACCCAGTGTGAGTGCTGTGTTGTGAGTGTGACAGTGTGTGTGTGTGTGTCTGTGTGTGTTTCGAAACCCCACTGTGTATGCCTTTACGAAAAAGTCGATGGGTGTTTGGTTGTGTTTCTTGCGTATGTGTGTGTCGGGACCACGTTTTTGAGTATGTTAGGGCAGTTCGAAGTGTTGATGGTTATGCCGGAGACCCAATGTGAGTGCTGTGTTGTGAGTGTGACAGTTTGTGTGTGTGTGTCTGTGTGTGTGTTTCAGGGAAACCATTGTGTATGACTGTAAGAAAAAGTCGATGGGTGTTTGTGTGTTACTTGTATATGTGTGTGTCGGGCCACGTTTGAGAGTATGTTAGGGCAGTTTCAAGTGTTGAGGGTTCTGCGGGAGACCCAGTGTGAGTGCTGTGTTGTGAGTGTGATAGTGTCTGTGTGTGTGTGTGTGTGTGTTTGCGGGAAACCATTTTGTATGCCTGTAAGAAAAAGTCGATGGGTGTTTCTGTGTGTTTCTTGTGTATGTGTGTCTCGGGACAACGTATTTGGGTATGTCAGGGCTGTTCCAAGTGGTGATGGCTCTGCAAAGAACAGTGTGAGTGCTGTGTTGTGAGTGTGACAGTGTGTGTGTGTGTGTGTTTGGGGGAACCCCACTGTGTCTGCCTGTAAGGAAATGTCGATGGGTGTTTGTGTGTGTTTCTTGTGTATCTGTGTTTCGGGAGCACGTATGTGAGTATGTCAGGGCAGTTCCAAGTGTTCATGGCTCTGCTGGAGATCCAGTGTGAGTGCTGTGTTGTGAGGGTGACATTGTGTGTGTGTGTGTGTGTGTGTGTGTGTGTTGCGGGAAACCATTTGTATGCCTGTAAGAAAAAGTCGATGGGTGTTTGTGTGTGTTTCTTCTGTATGTGTGTTTCGGGACCACGTTTGTGAATATGTTAGGTCAGTTCCAAGTGTCGATGGCTCTGCTGGCGACCCAGTGTGAGTGCTGTGTTGTGAGTGTGACAGTGTGTGTGTGTGTGTCTGTGTGTGTTTCGAAACCCCACTGTGTATGCCTTTACGAAAAAGTCGATGGGTGTTTGGTTGTGTTTCTTGCGTATGTGTGTGTCGGGACCACGTTTTTGAGTATGTTAGGGCAGTTCGAAGTGTTGATGGTTATGCCGGAGACCCAATGTGAGTGCTGTGTTGTGAGTGTGACAGTTTGTGTGTGTGTGTCTGTGTGTGTGTTTCAGGGAAACCATTGTGTATGACTGTAAGAAAAAGTCGATGGGTGTTTGTGTGTTACTTGTATATGTGTGTGTCGGGCCACGTTTGAGAGTATGTTAGGGCAGTTTCAAGTGTTGAGGGTTCTGCGGGAGACCCAGTGTGAGCGCTGTGTTGTGAGTGTGATAGTGTGTGTGTGTGTGTGTGTTTGCGGGAAACCATTTTGTATGCCTGTAAGAAAAAGTCGATGGGTGTTTCTGTGTGTTTCTTGTGTATGTGTGTCTCGGGACAACGTTTTTGGGTATGTCAGGGCAGTTCCAAGTGGTGATGGCTCTGCAAGGAAGAGTGTGAGTGCTGTGTTGTGAGTGTGACAGTGTGTGTGTGTGTGTTTGGGGGAACCCCACTGTGTCTGCCTGTAAGGAAATGTCGATGGGTGTTTGTGTGTGTTTCTTGTGTATCTGTGTTTCGGGAGCACGTATGTGAGCGTGTCAGTGCAGTTCCAAGTGTTCATGGCTCTGCTGGAGATCCAGTGTGAGTGCTGTGTTGTGAGGGTGACATTGTGTGTGTGTGTGTGTGTGTGTGTGTTTGCGGGAAACCATTTGTATGCCTGTAAGAAAAAGTCGATGGGTGTTTGTGTGTGTTTCTTCCGTATGTGTGTTTCGGGACCACGTTTGTGAATATGTTAGGTCAGTTCCAAGTGTCGATGGCTCTGCTGGCGACCCAGTGTGAGTGCTGTGTTGTGAGTGTGACAGTGTGTGTGTGTGTGTCTGTGTGTGTTTCGAAACCCCACTGTGTATGCCTTTACGAAAAAGTCGATGGGTGTTTGGTTGTGTTTCTTGCGTATGTGTGTGTCGGGACCACGTTTTTGAGTATGTTAGGGCAGTTCGAAGTGTTGATGGTTATGCCGGAGACCCAATGTGAGTGCTGTGTTGTGAGTGTGACAGTTTGTGTGTGTGTGTCTGTGTGTGTGTTTCAGGGAAACCATTGTGTATGACTGTAAGAAAAAGTCGATGGGTGTTTGTGTGTTACTTGTATATGTGTGTGTCGGGCCACGTTTGAGAGTATGTTAGGGCAGTTTCAAGTGTTGAGGGTTCTGCGGGAGACCCAGTGTGAGTGCTGTGTTGTGAGTGTGATAGTGTCTGTGTGTGTGTGTGTGTGTGTTTGCGGGAAACCATTTTGTATGCCTGTAAGAAAAAGTCGATGGGTGTTTCTGTGTGTTTCTTGTGTATGTGTGTCTCGGGACAACGTTTTTGGGTATGTCAGGGCAGTTCCAAGTGGTGATGGCTCTGCAAGGAACAGTGTGAGTGCTGTGTTGTGAGTGTGACAGTGTGTGTGTGTGTGTGTTTGGGGGAACCCCACTGTGTCTGCCTGTAAGGAAATGTCGATGGGTGTTTGTGTGTGTTTCTTCTGTATCTGTGTTTCGGGAGCACGTATGTGAGCGTGTCAGGGCAGTTCCAAGTGTTCATGGCTCTGCTGGAGATCCAGTGTGAGTGCTGTGTTGTGAGGGTGACATTGTGTGTGTGTGTGTGTGTGTGTGTGTTTGCGGGAAACCATTTGTATGCCTGTAAGAAAAAGTCGATGGGTGTTTGTGTGTGTTTCTTCTGTATGTGTGTTTCGGGACCACGTTTGTGAATATGTTAGGTCAGTTCCAAGTGTCGATGGCTCTGCTGGCGACCCAGTGTGAGTGCTGTGTTGTGAGTGTGACAGTGTGTGTGTGTGTGTCTGTGTGTGTTTCGAAACCCCACTGTGTATGCCTTTACGAAAAACTCGATGGATGTTTGGTTGTGTTTCTTGCGTATGTGTGTGTCGGGACCACGTTTTTGAGTATGTTAGGGCAGTTCGAAGTGTTGATGGTTATGCCGGAGACCCAATGTGAGTGCTGTGTTGTGAGTGTGACAGTTTGTGTGTGTGTGTCTGTGTGTGTGTTTCAGGGAAACCATTGTGTATGACTGTAAGAAAAAGTCGATGGGTGTTTGTGTGTTACTTGTATATGTGTGTGTCGGGCCACGTTTGAGAGTATGTTAGGGCAGTTTCAAGTGTTGAGGGTTCTGCGGGAGACCCAGTGTGAGTGCTGTGTTGTGAGTGTGATAGTGTATGTGTGTGTGTGTGTGTGTGTTTGCGGGAAACCATTTTGTATGCCTGTAAGAAAAAGTCGATGGGTGTTTCTGTGTGTTTCTTGTGTATGTGTGTCTCGGGACAACGTATTTGGGTATGTCAGGGCTGTTCCAAGTGGTGATGGCTCTGCAAAGAACAGTGTGAGTGCTGTGTTGTGAGTGTGACAGTGTGTGTGTGTGTGTGTTTGGGGGAACCCCACTGTGTCTGCCTGTAAGGAAATGTCGATGGGTGTTTGTGTGTGTTTCTTGTGTATCTGTGTTTCGGGAGCACGTATGTGAGTATGTCAGGGCAGTTCCAAGTGTTCATGGCTCTGCTGGAGATCCAGTGTGAGTGCTGTGTTGTGAGGGTGACATTGTGTGTGTGTGTGTGTGTGTGTGTGTGTGTTGCGGGAAACCATTTGTATGCCTGTAAGAAAAAGTCGATGGGTGTTTGTGTGTGTTTCTTCTGTATGTGTGTTTCGGGACCACGTTTGTGAATATGTTAGGTCAGTTCCAAGTGTCGATGGCTCTGCTGGCGACCCAGTGTGAGTGCTGTGTTGTGAGTGTGACAGTGTGTGTGTGTGTGTCTGTGTGTGTTTCGAAACCCCACTGTGTATGCCTTTACGAAAAAGTCGATGGGTGTTTGGTTGTGTTTCTTGCGTATGTGTGTGTCGGGACCACGTTTTTGAGTATGTTAGGGCAGTTCGAAGTGTTGATGGTTATGCCGGAGACCCAATGTGAGTGCTGTGTTGTGAGTGTGACAGTTTGTGTGTGTGTGTCTGTGTGTGTGTTTCAGGGAAACCATTGTGTATGACTGTAAGAAAAAGTCGATGGGTGTTTGTGTGTTACTTGTATATGTGTGTGTCGGGCCACGTTTGAGAGTATGTTAGGGCAGTTTCAAGTGTTGAGGGTTCTGCGGGAGACCCAGTGTGAGCGCTGTGTTGTGAGTGTGATAGTGTGTGTGTGTGTGTGTTTGCGGGAAACCATTTTGTATGCCTGTAAGAAAAAGTCGATGGGTGTTTCTGTGTGTTTCTTGTGTATGTGTGTCTCGGGACAACGTTTTTGGGTATGTCAGGGCAGTTCCAAGTGGTGATGGCTCTGCAAGGAAGAGTGTGAGTGCTGTGTTGTGAGTGTGACAGTGTGTGTGTGTGTGTTTGGGGGAACCCCACTGTGTCTGCCTGTAAGGAAATGTCGATGGGTGTTTGTGTGTGTTTCTTCTGTATCTGTGTTTCGGGAGCACGTATGTGAGCGTGTCAGGGCAGTTCCAAGTGTTCATGGCTCTGCTGGAGATCCAGTGTGAGTGCTGTGTTGTGAGGGTGACATTGTGTGTGTGTGTGTGTGTGTGTGTGTGTTGCGGGAAACCATTTGTATGCCTGTAAGAAAAAGTCGATGGGTGTTTGTGTGTGTTTCTTCCGTATGTGTGTTTCGGGACCACGTTTGTGAATATGTTAGGTCAGTTCCAAGTGTCGATGGCTCTGCTGGAGACCCAGTGTGAGTGCTGTGTTGTGAGTGTGACAGTGTGTGTGTGTGTGTCTGTGTGTGTTTCGAAACCCCACTGTGTATGCCTTTACGAAAAAGTCGATGGGTGTTTGGTTGTGTTTCTTGCGTATGTGTGTGTCGGGACCACGTTTTTGAGTATGTTAGGGCAGTTCGAAGTGTTGATGGTTATGCCGGAGACCCAATGTGAGTGCTGTGTTGTGAGTGTGACAGTTTGTGTGTGTGTGTCTGTGTGTGTGTTTCAGGGAAACCATTGTGTATGACTGTAAGAAAAAGTCGATGGGTGTTTGTGTGTTACTTGTATATGTGTGTGTCGGGCCACGTTTGAGAGTATGTTAGGGCAGTTTCAAGTGTTGAGGGTTCTGCGGGAGACCCAGTGTGAGTGCTGTGTTGTGAGTGTGATAGTGTATGTGTGTGTGTGTGTTTGCGGGAAACCATTTTGTATGCCTGTAAGAAAAAGTCGATGGGTGTTTCTGTGTGTTTCTTGTGTATGTGTGTCTCGGGACAACGTTTTTGGGTATGTCAGGGCAGTTCCAAGTGGTGATGGCTCTGCAAGGAACAGTGTGAGTGCTGTGTTGTGAGTGTGACAGTGTGTGTGTGTGTGTTTGGGGGAACCCCACTGTGTCTGCCTGTAAGGAAATGTCGATGGGTGTTTGTGTGTGTTTCTTGTGTATCTGTGTTTCGGGAGCACGTATGTGAGCGTGTCAGTGCAGTTCCAAGTGTTCATGGCTCTGCTGGAGATCCAGTGTGAGTGCTGTGTTGTGAGGGTGACATTGTGTGTGTGTGTGTGTGTGTGTGTGTTTGCGGGAAACCATTTGTATGCCTGTAAGAAAAAGTCGATGGGTGTTTGTGTGTGTTTCTTCTGTATGTGTGTTTCGGGACCACGTTTGTGAATATGTTAGGTCAGTTCCAAGTGTCGATGGCTCTGCTGGCGACCCAGTGTGAGTGCTGTGTTGTGAGTGTGACAGTGTGTGTGTGTGTGTCTGTGTGTGTTTCGAAACCCCACTGTGTATGCCTTTACGAAAAAGTCGATGGGTGTTTGGTTGTGTTTCTTGCGTATGTGTGTGTCGGGACCACGTTTTTGAGTATGTTAGGGCAGTTCGAAGTGTTGATGGTTATGCCGGAGACCCAATGTGAGTGCTGTGTTGTGAGTGTGACAGTTTGTGTGTGTGTGTCTGTGTGTGTGTTTCAGGGAAACCATTGTGTATGACTGTAAGAAAAAGTCGATGGGTGTTTGTGTGTTACTTGTATATGTGTGTGTCGGGCCACGTTTGAGAGTATGTTAGGGCAGTTTCAAGTGTTGAGGGTTCTGCGGGAGACCCAGTGTGAGTGCTGTGTTGTGAGTGTGATAGTGTCTGTGTGTGTGTGTGTGTGTGTTTGCGGGAAACCATTTTGTATGCCTGTAAGAAAAAGTCGATGGGTGTTTCTGTGTGTTTCTTGTGTATGTGTGTCTCGGGACAACGTATTTGGGTATGTCAGGGCTGTTCCAAGTGGTGATGGCTCTGCAAAGAACAGTGTGAGTGCTGTGTTGTGAGTGTGACAGTGTGTGTGTGTGTGTGTTTGGGGGAACCCCACTGTGTCTGCCTGTAAGGAAATGTCGATGGGTGTTTGTGTGTGTTTCTTGTGTATCTGTGTTTCGGGAGCACGTATGTGAGTATGTCAGGGCAGTTCCAAGTGTTCATGGCTCTGCTGGAGATCCAGTGTGAGTGCTGTGTTGTGAGGGTGACATTGTGTGTGTGTGTGTGTGTGTGTGTGTGTTGCGGGAAACCATTTGTATGCCTGTAAGAAAAAGTCGATGGGTGTTTGTGTGTGTTTCTTCTGTATGTGTGTTTCGGGACCACGTTTGTGAATATGTTAGGTCAGTTCCAAGTGTCGATGGCTCTGCTGGCGACCCAGTGTGAGTGCTGTGTTGTGAGTGTGACAGTGTGTGTGTGTGTGTCTGTGTGTGTTTCGAAACCCCACTGTGTATGCCTTTACGAAAAAGTCGATGGGTGTTTGGTTGTGTTTCTTGCGTATGTGTGTTCGGGACCACGTTTTTGAGTATGTTAGGGCAGTTCGAAGTGTTGATGGTTATGCCGGAGACCCAATGTGAGTGCTGTGTTGTGAGTGTGACAGTTTGTGTGTGTGTGTCTGTGTGTGTGTTTCAGGGAAACCATTGTGTATGACTGTAAGAAAAAGTCGATGGGTGTTTGTGTGTTACTTGTATATGTGTGTGTCGGGCCACGTTTGAGAGTATGTTAGGGCAGTTTCAAGTGTTGAGGGTTCTGCGGGAGACCCAGTGTGAGCGCTGTGTTGTGAGTGTGATAGTGTGTGTGTGTGTGTGTGTTTGCGGGAAACCATTTTGTATGCCTGTAAGAAAAAGTCGATGGGTGTTTCTGTGTGTTTCTTGTGTATGTGTGTCTCGGGACAACGTTTTTGGGTATGTCAGGGCAGTTCCAAGTGGTGATGGCTCTGCAAGGAAGAGTGTGAGTGCTGTGTTGTGAGTGTGACAGTGTGTGTGTGTGTGTTTGGGGGAACCCCACTGTGTCTGCCTGTAAGGAAATGTCGATGGGTGTTTGTGTGTGTTTCTTGTGTATCTGTGTTTCGGGAGCACGTATGTGAGCGTGTCAGTGCAGTTCCAAGTGTTCATGGCTCTGCTGGAGATCCAGTGTGAGTGCTGTGTTGTGAGGGTGACATTGTGTGTGTGTGTGTGTGTGTGTGTGTGTGTTTGCGGGAAACCATTTGTATGCCTGTAAGAAAAAGTCGATGGGTGTTTGTGTGTGTTTCTTCCGTATGTGTGTTTCGGGACCACATTTGTGAATATGTTAGGTCAGTTCCAAGTGTCGATGGCTCTGCTGGCGACCCAGTGTGAGTGCTGTGTTGTGAGTGTGACAGTGTGTGTGTGTGTGTCTGTGTGTGTTTCGAAACCCCACTGTGTATGCCTTTACGAAAAAGTCGATGGGTGTTTGGTTGTGTTTCTTGCGTATGTGTGTGTCGGGACCACGTTTTTGAGTATGTTAGGGCAGTTCGAAGTGTTGATGGTTATGCCGGAGACCCAATGTGAGTGCTGTGTTGTGAGTGTGACAGTTTGTGTGTGTGTGTCTGTGTGTGTGTTTCAGGGAAACCATTGTGTATGACTGTAAGAAAAAGTCGATGGGTGTTTGTGTGTTACTTGTATATGTGTGTGTCGGGCCACGTTTGAGAGTATGTTAGGGCAGTTTCAAGTGTTGAGGGTTCTGCGGGAGACCCAGTGTGAGTGCTGTGTTGTGAGTGTGATAGTGTATGTGTGTGTGTGTGTGTGTGTGTTTGCGGGAAACCATTTTGTATGCCTGTAAGAAAAAGTCGATGGGTGTTTCTGTGTGTTTCTTGTGTATGTGTGTCTCGGGACAACGTTTTTGGGTATGTCAGGGCAGTTCCAAGTGGTGATGGCTCTGCAAGGAACAGTGTGAGTGCTGTGTTGTGAGTGTGACAGTGTGTGTGTGTGTGTTTGGGGGAACCCCACTGTGTCTGCCTGTAAGGAAATGTCGATGGGTGTTTGTGTGTGTTTCTTGTGTATCTGTGTTTCGGGAGCACGTATGTGAGCGTGTCAGTGCAGTTCCAAGTGTTCATGGCTCTGCTGGAGATCCAGTGTGAGTGCTGTGTTGTGAGGGTGACATTGTGTGTGTGTGTGTGTGTGTGTGTGTTTGCGGGAAACCATTTGTATGCCTGTAAGAAAAAGTCGATGGGTGTTTGTGTGTGTTTCTTCTGTATGTGTGTTTCGGGACCACGTTTGTGAATATGTTAGGTCAGTTCCAAGTGTCGATGGCTCTGCTGGCGACCCAGTGTGAGTGCTGTGTTGTGAGTGTGACAGTGTGTGTGTGTGTGTCTGTGTGTGTTTCGAAACCCCACTGTGTATGCCTTTACGAAAAAGTCGATGGGTGTTTGGTTGTGTTTCTTGCGTATGTGTGTGTCGGGACCACGTTTTTGAGTATGTTAGGGCAGTTCGAAGTGTTGATGGTTATGCCGGAGACCCAATGTGAGTGCTGTGTTGTGAGTGTGACAGTTTGTGTGTGTGTGTCTGTGTGTGTGTTTCAGGGAAACCATTGTGTATGACTGTAAGAAAAAGTCGATGGGTGTTTGTGTGTTACTTGTATATGTGTGTGTCGGGCCACGTTTGAGAGTATGTTAGGGCAGTTTCAAGTGTTGAGGGTTCTGCGGGAGACCCAGTGTGAGTGCTGTGTTGTGAGTGTGATAGTGTCTGTGTGTGTGTGTGTGTGTGTTTGCGGGAAACCATTTTGTATGCCTGTAAGAAAAAGTCGATGGGTGTTTCTGTGTGTTTCTTGTGTATGTGTGTCTCGGGACAACGTATTTGGGTATGTCAGGGCTGTTCCAAGTGGTGATGGCTCTGCAAAGAACAGTGTGAGTGCTGTGTTGTGAGTGTGACAGTGTGTGTGTGTGTGTGTTTGGGGGAACCCCACTGTGTCTGCCTGTAAGGAAATGTCGATGGGTGTTTGTGTGTGTTTCTTGTGTATCTGTGTTTCGGGAGCACGTATGTGAGTATGTCAGGGCAGTTCCAAGTGTTCATGGCTCTGCTGGAGATCCAGTGTGAGTGCTGTGTTGTGAGGGTGACATTGTGTGTGTGTGTGTGTGTGTGTGTGTGTGTTGCGGGAAACCATTTGTATGCCTGTAAGAAAAAGTCGATGGGTGTTTGTGTGTGTTTCTTCTGTATGTGTGTTTCGGGACCACGTTTGTGAATATGTTAGGTCAGTTCCAAGTGTCGATGGCTCTGCTGGCGACCCAGTGTGAGTGCTGTGTTGTGAGTGTGACAGTGTGTGTGTGTGTGTCTGTGTGTGTTTCGAAACCCCACTGTGTATGCCTTTACGAAAAAGTCGATGGGTGTTTGGTTGTGTTTCTTGCGTATGTGTGTTCGGGACCA
Source organism: Ursus arctos (assembly GCF_023065955.2). Classification (NCBI taxonomy): domain Eukaryota; kingdom Metazoa; phylum Chordata; class Mammalia; order Carnivora; family Ursidae; genus Ursus; species Ursus arctos. The sequence continues at coordinate 21,527,819 of NC_079874.1, forward strand.
CGTTTTTGAGTATGTTAGGGCAGTTCGAAGTGTTGATGGTTATGCCGGAGACCCAATGTGAGTGCTGTGTTGTGAGTGTGACAGTTTGTGTGTGTGTGTCTGTGTGTGTGTTTCAGGGAAACCATTGTGTATGACTGTAAGAAAAAGTCGATGGGTGTTTGTGTGTTACTTGTATATGTGTGTGTCGGGCCACGTTTGAGAGTATGTTAGGGCAGTTTCAAGTGTTGAGGGTTCTGCGGGAGACCCAGTGTGAGCGCTGTGTTGTGAGTGTGATAGTGTGTGTGTGTGTGTGTGTTTGCGGGAAACCATTTTGTATGCCTGTAAGAAAAAGTCGATGGGTGTTTCTGTGTGTTTCTTGTGTATGTGTGTCTCGGGACAACGTTTTTGGGTATGTCAGGGCAGTTCCAAGTGGTGATGGCTCTGCAAGGAAGAGTGTGAGTGCTGTGTTGTGAGTGTGACAGTGTGTGTGTGTGTGTTTGGGGGAACCCCACTGTGTCTGCCTGTAAGGAAATGTCGATGGGTGTTTGTGTGTGTTTCTTGTGTATCTGTGTTTCGGGAGCACGTATGTGAGCGTGTCAGGGCAGTTCCAAGTGTTCATGGCTCTGCTGGAGATCCAGTGTGAGTGCTGTGTTGTGAGGGTGACATTGTGTGTGTGTGTGTGTGTGTGTGTGTGTGTTTGCGGGAAACCATTTGTATGCCTGTAAGAAAAAGTCGATGGGTGTTTGTGAGTGTTTCTTCCGTATGTGTGTTTCGGGACCACGTTTGTGAATATGTTAGGTCAGTTCCAAGTGTCGATGGCTCTGCTGGCGACCCAGTGTGAGTGCTGTGTTGTGAGTGTGACAGTGTGTGTGTGTGTGTCTGTGTGTGTTTCGAAACCCCACTGTGTATGCCTTTACGAAAAAGTCGATGGGTGTTTGGTTGTGTTTCTTGCGTATGTGTGTGTCGGGACCACGTTTTTGAGTATGTTAGGGCAGTTCGAAGTGTTGATGGTTATGCCGGAGACCCAATGTGAGTGCTGTGTTGTGAGTGTGACAGTTTGTGTGTGTGTGTCTGTGTGTGTGTTTCAGGGAAACCATTGTGTATGACTGTAAGAAAAAGTCGATGGGTGTTTGTGTGTTACTTGTATATGTGTGTGTCGGGCCACGTTTGAGAGTATGTTAGGGCAGTTTCAAGTGTTGAGGGTTCTGCGGGAGACCCAGTGTGAGTGCTGTGTTGTGAGTGTGATAGTGTATGTGTGTGTGTGTGTGTGTGTGTTTGCGGGAAACCATTTTGTATGCCTGTAAGAAAAAGTCGATGGGTGTTTCTGTGTGTTTCTTGTGTATGTGTGTCTCGGGACAACGTTTTTGGGTATGTCAGGGCAGTTCCAAGTGGTGATGGCTCTGCAAGGAACAGTGTGAGTGCTGTGTTGTGAGTGTGACAGTGTGTGTGTGTGTGTTTGGGGGAACCCCACTGTGTCTGCCTGTAAGGAAATGTCGATGGGTGTTTGTGTGTGTTTCTTGTGTATCTGTGTTTCGGGAGCACGTATGTGAGCGTGTCAGTGCAGTTCCAAGTGTTCATGGCTCTGCTGGAGATCCAGTGTGAGTGCTGTGTTGTGAGGGTGACATTGTGTGTGTGTGTGTGTGTGTGTGTGTGTTTGCGGGAAACCATTTGTATGCCTGTAAGAAAAAGTCGATGGGTGTTTGTGTGTGTTTCTTCTGTATGTGTGTTTCGGGACCACGTTTGTGAATATGTTAGGTCAGTTCCAAGTGTCGATGGCTCTGCTGGCGACCCAGTGTGAGTGCTGTGTTGTGAGTGTGACAGTGTGTGTGTGTGTGTCTGTGTGTGTTTCGAAACCCCACTGTGTATGCCTTTACGAAAAAGTCGATGGGTGTTTGGTTGTGTTTCTTGCGTATGTGTGTGTCGGGACCACGTTTTTGAGTATGTTAGGGCAGTTCGAAGTGTTGATGGTTATGCCGGAGACCCAATGTGAGTGCTGTGTTGTGAGTGTGACAGTTTGTGTGTGTGTGTCTGTGTGTGTGTTTCAGGGAAACCATTGTGTATGACTGTAAGAAAAAGTCGATGGGTGTTTGTGTGTTACTTGTATATGTGTGTGTCGGGCCACGTTTGAGAGTATGTTAGGGCAGTTTCAAGTGTTGAGGGTTCTGCGGGAGACCCAGTGTGAGTGCTGTGTTGTGAGTGTGATAGTGTCTGTGTGTGTGTGTGTGTGTGTTTGCGGGAAACCATTTTGTATGCCTGTAAGAAAAAGTCGATGGGTGTTTCTGTGTGTTTCTTGTGTATGTGTGTCTCGGGACAACGTATTTGGGTATGTCAGGGCTGTTCCAAGTGGTGATGGCTCTGCAAAGAACAGTGTGAGTGCTGTGTTGTGAGTGTGACAGTGTGTGTGTGTGTGTGTTTGGGGGAACCCCACTGTGTCTGCCTGTAAGGAAATGTCGATGGGTGTTTGTGTGTGTTTCTTGTGTATCTGTGTTTCGGGAGCACGTATGTGAGTATGTCAGGGCAGTTCCAAGTGTTCATGGCTCTGCTGGAGATCCAGTGTGAGTGCTGTGTTGTGAGGGTGACATTGTGTGTGTGTGTGTGTGTGTGTGTGTGTGTGTTGCGGGAAACCATTTGTATGCCTGTAAGAAAAAGTCGATGGGTGTTTGTGTGTGTTTCTTCTGTATGTGTGTTTCGGGACCACGTTTGTGAATATGTTAGGTCAGTTCCAAGTGTCGATGGCTCTGCTGGCGACCCAGTGTGAGTGCTGTGTTGTGAGTGTGACAGTGTGTGTGTGTGTGTCTGTGTGTGTTTCGAAACCCCACTGTGTATGCCTTTACGAAAAAGTCGATGGGTGTTTGGTTGTGTTTCTTGCGTATGTGTGTTCGGGACCACGTTTTTGAGTATGTTAGGGCAGTTCGAAGTGTTGATGGTTATGCCGGAGACCCAATGTGAGTGCTGTGTTGTGAGTGTGACAGTTTGTGTGTGTGTGTCTGTGTGTGTGTTTCAGGGAAACCATTGTGTATGACTGTAAGAAAAAGTCGATGGGTGTTTGTGTGTTACTTGTATATGTGTGTGTCGGGCCACGTTTGAGAGTATGTTAGGGCAGTTTCAAGTGTTGAGGGTTCTGCGGGAGACCCAGTGTGAGCGCTGTGTTGTGAGTGTGATAGTGTGTGTGTGTGTGTGTGTTTGCGGGAAACCATTTTGTATGCCTGTAAGAAAAAGTCGATGGGTGTTTCTGTGTGTTTCTTGTGTATGTGTGTCTCGGGACAACGTTTTTGGGTATGTCAGGGCAGTTCCAAGTGGTGATGGCTCTGCAAGGAAGAGTGTGAGTGCTGTGTTGTGAGTGTGACAGTGTGTGTGTGTGTGTTTGGGGGAACCCCACTGTGTCTGCCTGTAAGGAAATGTCGATGGGTGTTTGTGTGTGTTTCTTGTGTATCTGTGTTTCGGGAGCACGTATGTGAGCGTGTCAGTGCAGTTCCAAGTGTTCATGGCTCTGCTGGAGATCCAGTGTGAGTGCTGTGTTGTGAGGGTGACATTGTGTGTGTGTGTGTGTGTGTGTGTTTGCGGGAAACCATTTGTATGCCTGTAAGAAAAAGTCGATGGGTGTTTGTGTGTGTTTCTTCCGTATGTGTGTTTCGGGACCACGTTTGTGAATATGTTAGGTCAGTTCCAAGTGTCGATGGCTCTGCTGGCGACCCAGTGTGAGTGCTGTGTTGTGAGTGTGACAGTGTGTGTGTGTGTGTCTGTGTGTGTTTCGAAACCCCACTGTGTATGCCTTTACGAAAAAGTCGATGGGTGTTTGGTTGTGTTTCTTGCGTATGTGTGTGTCGGGACCACGTTTTTGAGTATGTTAGGGCAGTTCGAAGTGTTGATGGTTATGCCGGAGACCCAATGTGAGTGCTGTGTTGTGAGTGTGACAGTTTGTGTGTGTGTGTCTGTGTGTGTGTTTCAGGGAAACCATTGTGTATGACTGTAAGAAAAAGTCGATGGGTGTTTGTGTGTTACTTGTATATGTGTGTGTCGGGCCACGTTTGAGAGTATGTTAGGGCAGTTTCAAGTGTTGAGGGTTCTGCGGGAGACCCAGTGTGAGTGCTGTGTTGTGAGTGTGATAGTGTATGTGTGTGTGTGTGTGTGTGTGTTTGCGGGAAACCATTTTGTATGCCTGTAAGAAAAAGTCGATGGGTGTTTCTGTGTTTTTCTTGTGTATGTGTGTCTCGGGACAACGTTTTTGGGTATGTCAGGGCAGTTCCAAGTGGTGATGGCTCTGCAAGGAACAGTGTGAGTGCTGTGTTGTGAGTGTGACAGTGTGTGTGTGTGTGTTTGGGGGAACCCCACTGTGTCTGCCTGTAAGGAAATGTCGATGGGTGTTTGTGTGTGTTTCTTCTGTATCTGTGTTTCGGGAGCACGTATGTGAGCGTGTCAGGGCAGTTCCAAGTGTTCATGGCTCTGCTGGAGATCCAGTGTGAGTGCTGTGTTGTGAGGGTGACATTGTGTGTGTGTGTGTGTGTGTGTGTGTGTGTTTGCGGGAAACCATTTGTATGCCTGTAAGAAAAAGTCGATGGGTGTTTGTGTGTGTTTCTTCTGTATGTGTGTTTCGGGACCACGTTTGTGAATATGTTAGGTCAGTTCCAAGTGTCGATGGCTCTGCTGGCGACCCAGTGTGAGTGCTGTGTTGTGAGTGTGACAGTGTGTGTGTGTGTGTCTGTGTGTGTTTCGAAACCCCACTGTGTATGCCTTTACGAAAAACTCGATGGGTGTTTGGTTGTGTTTCTTGCGTATGTGTGTGTCGGGACCACGTTTTTGAGTATGTTAGGGCAGTTCGAAGTGTTGATGGTTATGCCGGAGACCCAATGTGAGTGCTGTGTTGTGAGTGTGACAGTTTGTGTGTGTGTGTCTGTGTGTGTGTTTCAGGGAAACCATTGTGTATGACTGTAAGAAAAAGTCGATGGGTGTTTGTGTGTTACTTGTATATGTGTGTGTCGGGCCACGTTTGAGAGTATGTTAGGGCAGTTTCAAGTGTTGAGGGTTCTGCGGGAGACCCAGTGTGAGTGCTGTGTTGTGAGTGTGATAGTGTATGTGTGTGTGTGTGTGTGTGTTTGCGGGAAACCATTTTGTATGCCTGTAAGAAAAAGTCGATGGGTGTTTCTGTGTGTTTCTTGTGTATGAGTGTCTCGGGACAACGTATTTGGGTATGTCAGGGCTGTTCCAAGTGGTGATGGCTCTGCAAAGAACAGTGTGAGTGCTGTGTTGTGAGTGTGACAGTGTGTGTGTGTGTGTTTGGGGGAACCCCACTGTGTCTGCCTGTAAGGAAATGTCGATGGGTGTTTGTGTGTGTTTCTTGTGTATCTGTGTTTCGGGAGCACGTATGTGAGTATGTCAGGGCAGTTCCAAGTGTTCATGGCTCTGCTGGAGATCCAGTGTGAGTGCTGTGTTGTGAGGGTGACATTGTGTGTGTGTGTGTGTGTGTGTGTGTGTTGCGGGAAACCATTTGTATGCCTGTAAGAAAAAGTCGATGGGTGTTTGTGTGTGTTTCTTCTGTATGTGTGTTTCGGGACCACGTTTGTGAATATGTTAGGTCAGTTCCAAGTGTCGATGGCTCTGCTGGCGACCCAGTGTGAGTGCTGTGTTGTGAGTGTGACAGTGTGTGTGTGTGTGTCTGTGTGTGTTTCGAAACCCCACTGTGTATGCCTTTACGAAAAAGTCGATGGGTGTTTGGTTGTGTTTCTTGCGTATGTGTGTTCGGGACCACGTTTTTGAGTATGTTAGGGCAGTTCGAAGTGTTGATGGTTATGCCGGAGACCCAATGTGAGTGCTGTGTTGTGAGTGTGACAGTTTGTGTGTGTGTGTCTGTGTGTGTGTTTCAGGGAAACCATTGTGTATGACTGTAAGAAAAAGTCGATGGGTGTTTGTGTGTTACTTGTATATGTGTGTGTCGGGCCACGTTTGAGAGTATGTTAGGGCAGTTTCAAGTGTTGAGGGTTCTGCGGGAGACCCAGTGTGAGCGCTGTGTTGTGAGTGTGATAGTGTGTGTGTGTGTGTGTGTTTGCGGGAAACCATTTTGTATGCCTGTAAGAAAAAGTCGATGGGTGTTTCTGTGTGTTTCTTGTGTATGTGTGTCTCGGGACAACGTTTTTGGGTATGTCAGGGCAGTTCCAAGTGGTGATGGCTCTGCAAGGAAGAGTGTGAGTGCTGTGTTGTGAGTGTGACAGTGTGTGTGTGTGTGTTTGGGGGAACCCCACTGTGTCTGCCTGTAAGGAAATGTCGATGGGTGTTTGTGTGTGTTTCTTGTGTATCTGTGTTTCGGGAGCACGTATGTGAGCGTGTCAGTGCAGTTCCAAGTGTTCATGGCTCTGCTGGAGATCCAGTGTGAGTGCTGTGTTGTGAGGGTGACATTGTGTGTGTGTGTGTGTGTGTGTGTGTTTGCGGGAAACCATTTGTATGCCTGTAAGAAAAAGTCGATGGGTGTTTGTGTGTGTTTCTTCCGTATGTGTGTTTCGGGACCACGTTTGTGAATATGTTAGGTCAGTTCCAAGTGTCGATGGCTCTGCTGGCGACCCAGTGTGAGTGCTGTGTTGTGAGTGTGACAGTGTGTGTGTGTGTGTCTGTGTGTGTTTCGAAACCCCACTGTGTATGCCTTTACGAAAAAGTCGATGGGTGTTTGGTTGTGTTTCTTGCGTATGTGTGTGTCGGGACCACGTTTTTGAGTATGTTAGGGCAGTTCGAACTGTTGATGGTTATGCCGGAGACCCAATGTGAGTGCTGTGTTGTGAGTGTGACAGTTTGTGTGTGTGTGTCTGTGTGTGTGTTTCAGGGAAACCATTGTGTATGACTGTAAGAAAAAGTCGATGGGTGTTTGTGTGTTACTTGTATATGTGTGTGTCGGGCCACGTTTGAGAGTATGTTAGGGCAGTTTCAAGTGTTGAGGGTTCTGCGGGAGACCCAGTGTGAGTGCTGTGTTGTGAGTGTGATAGTGTATGTGTGTGTGTGTGTGTGTGTGTTTGCGGGAAACCATTTTGTATGCCTGTAAGAAAAAGTCGATGGGTGTTTCTGTGTGTTTCTTGTGTATGTGTGTCTCGGGACAACGTTTTTGGGTATGTCAGGGCAGTTCCAAGTGGTGATGGCTCTGCAAGGAACAGTGTGAGTGCTGTGTTGTGAGTGTGACAGTGTGTGTGTGTGTGTTTGGGGGAACCCCACTGTGTCTGCCTGTAAGGAAATGTCGATGGGTGTTTGTGTGTGTTTCTTCTGTATCTGTGTTTCGGGAGCACGTATGTGAGCGTGTCAGGGCAGTTCCAAGTGTTCATGGCTCTGCTGGAGATCCAGTGTGAGTGCTGTGTTGTGAGGGTGACATTGTGTGTGTGTGTGTGTGTGTGTGTGTGTGTTTGCGGGAAACCATTTGTATGCCTGTAAGAAAAAGTCGATGGGTGTTTGTGTGTGTTTCTTCTGTATGTGTGTTTCGGGACCACGTTTGTGAATATGTTAGGTCAGTTCCAAGTGTCGATGGCTCTGCTGGCGACCCAGTGTGAGTGCTGTGTTGTGAGTGTGACAGTGTGTGTGTGTGTGTCTGTGTGTGTTTCGAAACCCCACTGTGTATGCCTTTACGAAAAACTCGATGGGTGTTTGGTTGTGTTTCTTGCGTATGTGTGTGTCGGGACCACGTTTTTGAGTATGTTAGGGCAGTTCGAAGTGTTGATGGTTATGCCGGAGACCCAATGTGAGTGCTGTGTTGTGAGTGTGACAGTTTGTGTGTGTGTGTCTGTGTGTGTGTTTCAGGGAAACCATTGTGTATGACTGTAAGAAAAAGTCGATGGGTGTTTGTGTGTTACTTGTATATGTGTGTGTCGGGCCACGTTTGAGAGTATGTTAGGGCAGTTTCAAGTGTTGAGGGTTCTGCGGGAGACCCAGTGTGAGTGCTGTGTTGTGAGTGTGATAGTGTATGTGTGTGTGTGTGTGTGTGTTTGCGGGAAACCATTTTGTATGCCTGTAAGAAAAAGTCGATGGGTGTTTCTGTGTGTTTCTTGTGTATGAGTGTCTCGGGACAACGTATTTGGGTATGTCAGGGCTGTTCCAAGTGGTGATGGCTCTGCAAAGAACAGTGTGAGTGCTGTGTTGTGAGTGTGACAGTGTGTGTGTGTGTGTGTTTGGGGGAACCCCACTGTGTCTGCCTGTAAGGAAATGTCGATGGGTGTTTGTGTGTGTTTCTTGTGTATCTGTGTTTCGGGAGCACGTATGTGAGTATGTCAGGGCAGTTCCAAGTGTTCATGGCTCTGCTGGAGATCCAGTGTGAGTGCTGTGTTGTGAGGGTGACATTGTGTGTGTGTGTGTGTGTGTGTGTGTGTGTTGCGGGAAACCATTTGTATGCCTGTAAGAAAAAGTCGATGGGTGTTTGTGTGTGTTTCTTCTGTATGTGTGTTTCGGGACCACGTTTGTGAATATGTTAGGTCAGTTCCAAGTGTCGATGGCTCTGCTGGCGACCCAGTGTGAGTGCTGTGTTGTGAGTGTGACAGTGTGTGTGTGTGTGTCTGTGTGTGTTTCGAAACCCCACTGTGTATGCCTTTACGAAAAAGTCGATGGGTGTTTGGTTGTGTTTCTTGCGTATGTGTGTTCGGGACCACGTTTTTGAGTATGTTAGGGCAGTTCGAAGTGTTGATGGTTATGCCGGAGACCCAATGTGAGTGCTGTGTTGTGAGTGTGACAGTTTGTGTGTGTGTGTCTGTGTGTGTGTTTCAGGGAAACCATTGTGTATGACTGTAAGAAAAAGTCGATGGGTGTTTGTGTGTTACTTGTATATGTGTGTGTCGGGCCACGTTTGAGAGTATGTTAGGGCAGTTTCAAGTGTTGAGGGTTCTGCGGGAGACCCAGTGTGAGTGCTGTGTTGTGAGTGTGATAGTGTATGTGTGTGTGTGTGTGTGTGTGTTTGCGGGAAACCATTTTGTATGCCTGTAAGAAAAAGTCGATGGGTGTTTCTGTGTGTTTCTTGTGTATGTGTGTCTCGGGACAACGTTTTTGGGTATGTCAGGGCAGTTCCAAGTGGTGATGGCTCTGCAAGGAACAGTGTGAGTGCTGTGTTGTGAGTGTGACAGTGTGTGTGTGTGTGTTTGGGGGAACCCCACTGTGTCTGCCTGTAAGGAAATGTCGATGGGTGTTTGTGTGTGTTTCTTCTGTATCTGTGTTTCGGGAGCACGTATGTGAGCGTGTCAGGGCAGTTCCAAGTGTTCATGGCTCTGCTGGAGATCCAGTGTGAGTGCTGTGTTGTGAGGGTGACATTGTGTGTGTGTGTGTGTGTGTGTGTGTGTGTTTGCGGGAAACCATTTGTATGCCTGTAAGAAAAAGTCGATGGGTGTTTGTGTGTGTTTCTTCTGTATGTGTGTTTCGGGACCACGTTTGTGAATATGTTAGGTCAGTTCCAAGTGTCGATGGCTCTGCTGGCGACCCAGTGTGAGTGCTGTGTTGTGAGTGTGACAGTGTGTGTGTGTGTGTCTGTGTGTGTTTCGAAACCCCACTGTGTATGCCTTTACGAAAAACTCGATGGGTGTTTGGTTGTGTTTCTTGCGTATGTGTGTGTCGGGACCACGTTTTTGAGTATGTTAGGGCAGTTCGAAGTGTTGATGGTTATGCCGGAGACCCAATGTGAGTGCTGTGTTGTGAGTGTGACAGTTTGTGTGTGTGTGTCTGTGTGTGTGTTTCAGGGAAACCATTGTGTATGACTGTAAGAAAAAGTCGATGGGTGTTTGTGTGTTACTTGTATATGTGTGTGTCGGGCCACGTTTGAGAGTATGTTAGGGCAGTTTCAAGTGTTGAGGGTTCTGCGGGAGACCCAGTGTGAGTGCTGTGTTGTGAGTGTGATAGTGTATGTGTGTGTGTGTGTGTGTGTTTGCGGGAAACCATTTTGTATGCCTGTAAGAAAAAGTCGATGGGTGTTTCTGTGTGTTTCTTGTGTATGAGTGTCTCGGGACAACGTATTTGGGTATGTCAGGGCTGTTCCAAGTGGTGATGGCTCTGCAAGGAACAGTGTGAGTGCTGTGTTGTGAGTGTGACAGTGTGTGTGTGTGTGTGTTTGGGGGAACCCCACTGTGTCTGCCTGTAAGGAAATGTCGATGGGTGTTTGTGTGTGTTTCTTGTGTATCTGTGTTTCGGGAGCACGTATGTGAGTATGTCAGGGCAGTTCCAAGTGTTCATGGCTCTGCTGGAGATCCAGTGTGAGTGCTGTGTTGTGAGGGTGACATTGTGTGTGTGTGTGTGTGTGTGTGTGTGTTGCGGGAAACCATTTGTATGCCTGTAAGAAAAAGTCGATGGGTGTTTGTGTGTGTTTCTTCTGTATGTGTGTTTCGGGACCACGTTTGTGAATATGTTAGGTCAGTTCCAAGTGTCGATGGCTCTGCTGGCGTCCCAGTGTGAGTGCTGTGTTGTGAGTGTGACAGTGTGTGTGTGTGTGTCTGTGTGTGTTTCGAAACCCCACTGTGTATGCCTTTACGAAAAAGTCGATGGGTGTTTGGTTGTGTTTCTTGCGTATGTGTGTTCGGGACCACGTTTTTGAGTATGTTAGGGCAGTTCGAAGTGTTGATGGTTATGCCGGAGACCCAATGTGAGTGCTGTGTTGTGAGTGTGACAGTTTGTGTGTGTGTGTCTGTGTGTGTGTTTCAGGGAAACCATTGTGTATGACTGTAAGAAAAAGTCGATGGGTGTTTGTGTGTTACTTGTATATGTGTGTGTCGGGCCACGTTTGAGAGTATGTTAGGGCAGTTTCAAGTGTTGAGGGTTCTGCGGGAGACCCAGTGTGAGCGCTGTGTTGTGAGTGTGATAG